>NC_043003.1:75216411-75241411 GCF_006345805.1 Octopus sinensis | reverse complement strand
ATCTACTTCAACATCTAGGAGTCTCATATAAAACTGAAACATACAACAGGATTAAGTCCAACCATATAAAAGTTTATAAAGCCATATCAAGTTATTAAATGCATGCACCTACACTTATTCCTCTCAAAACACTATAATAGCCTAACAAAATAAGGTAAGTCACAAAAACTTTTAGAGATCTCTTGTAGTATCTAAAATCCTCAATCTTCATTTCCATTCTTTTGTACATAAAAATTGTGCAATTAATAATGAACTGTAGGAACGCAAAAACATATGAATTTGGCTAAGACCGTAACAATATAGTTTTCCTTGTTTTGTATAGCAGCTGATATGTGTTTTTGTGTATGGTATGATGAGTTGTGTGATTTTTCTAAGGGTTGTTCAGAAAGCCGGGAAGATTTTCATTTAGTGATTATCTTGATTTTTTGCTTTCAATAAAGAATATATAAAGTTGTTTACATTCTTATTTAATACACAAAGAGGATTTGGAGAATTTAATCTAATTTATTCCTATTTACGCTCTGCAGAGTATATGTTTATACATATATATATATATATATATATATGGGGAAACACACATACATAGACGCGCGCTGATACACTCCCATATATTCATACTAAAGTGTGCCTCGCTGTGTGTGTCTGTACGCTTTTATCAGATATCTTTTTAGAACGCTTGGAGCAGATATTTAGGAAATAGATAACAAACCTACTATCTATAAATATATACTAATCTTTCTATATTAAATTAAAATCGTCATTGGATTACAAATTATACAATGTTGAAAATATATTCACCAGAATTATCCTGAATGTCTTCTTAAAGAACATTATCTGTAATTTAGAATTCTCGATTCCTAATCACTTCAGTGAATATTTTGGGATTCTCTTTCCCTAACTACATCCTGTGCTACTCATAATCACAATTGTTTTGAAACGAAAATGCAAGTAATTACTCGTCAAATTCACGTTAAAATGCTTTAGAGATAAATATATGTAGTCTATAGAGAAATACAAATGAGTTGAATCTTATCATTCTTTATTTTCGACTCGCAAAATAAAAATAATAATTATTAACACAATGAGTACTTCCTTGTTTAAGAACTGTACGTACCTGGATTTGCAGCAGGTTGAGAACTGTTTTACATAACAGTAAATGCGAGTTCATTTGCTAACTAGAAATTTAGATGAAATATATATGGATACATTTTGTTTTAGTTCAATTATCAGTAGAAAATCATAGATATACTTGCTAATGTTTAGGTATGATGGCATTGCTTGCAATAGCCCAAAACTGTTGGCGTTACCCACATTTTTTATATTTATCAGGTTGAGTAAAAAGTAAGCAAAGTTTTGAACCATGAAGAATGTATACCAGAGTTTTGCAAACGTTGAATTTTTTTAAACAACCTTTTGCAATTGTCTGATAATATAGACATAGATTTGCACAAATGCATCAATAAATTAACATTGATATGTTTTTCACAGTTGTTACAATCATCTGAAATAGAAAAGCCAAAGCGCAATATTCGAGTAATTTTGTTATTCAACTTCAAAAAAAAAAAAAGGGTGTAAAGGAAGTGAAACCGCTCGCGATGTAAAGGAAATGTTTGGTGAGGAAATTACCAGTGAATGGTCAGCTCGAAAATAGTTAAAACGATTTCGCAGTGGGAACCTGAGCGTAGTGGGTGCCCATCTGGTATTGATGACGGTCAATTACAAACCTTCATTGAGAAAGATCCACGCAAAACCACTCCAAAACTGGCAAAAGAGCTGCAAGTCAGCCAGAAAAGTGCTTGCAGTCATTCGCATGCGATCGGAAAATCAAAAAAGCTGCACAAATGGGTACCACACGATTTCAATGAAAATTAGAAAATGCGCAGGTTTAAAATTTGCGCGTCGCTTCTTCTCCGTATCCACAACGATCCATTTCTCGACCGTTTGGAAGTTGCGATGAAAAGTTTACCCGGTACAAAAAGAAAAAACCGTTCTTCGTAGCGGTTGAACCAAAATAAAGCCTCGAAAACCTTGCCTAAACTCGAGTTCTTCAAAAAGAAGGTTATAGTGATTGTTTGGTGACGTATCCACTATAACTTCTTAAAACCCGGAAAAACCATTACTGCAGAAACAGATTGCCATACAATTGCCACAATATACGAAAAACTGCTACTTCTCCGACGCAGACTGGTCAACAGAAGCGGGCCAAACGTAATGACAATGTTCGGCCATACGATTCACTAATGACGCTCCAGAAGTTGAGCGAACTTGACTACGAAGTTCTTCCCCAACACGCTTACTCCCCTTTCTACTGACTACCACTTTTTCAAGCACTTCGATGGTTCCTTTGCAACAGAAGGTGTTTAAAAGTTCAAACCGATGCTGAAAGTGCTTTCAAAGAGTTCATTAACTCCAGAAATCAAGGTTTTATATCTCCGGAATAAACAAACTTGTATCTCGTTGGCAAAAGCGCGTTGATTGTAATGGTACTTAGTTTGATGAATAAAATTTCCGCATTGTTAAAATACATTGTGATGTATTTCAATTTCTAAAACTTTGCTTACTTTTTACTCAGACTGATATAATAAGGAATTTAATGGAAGTTTACTTTAGCCACGTGTGCAAATCCAATTACGTTGCAATGATATATCTGTGTCATGAGTCAATAATAAAATCGATCTATGTCAAAGAATGTGATAACATGCAACTCTAATAGGTACGAGAACGCAATATACTTGTTGAAAACCAAGAAATATAGGGTGTTTGATTTATTCACATCAAACTGAGAGTTACAACTACAATGAATACTTTAGTATAAGAGTAATTTGCTGACAATTAGTAAAAATACAGGGATGAAATGTCCAACCGATAGCACACATTTTACATATAGAATTTCACACTTATATAGCAGCAGACAAATTATAGCCGTATATATTTACGCTGTGCGCATAAGCGAAAGCAGGGTCATTGTAATCACTCGTATGTGTCACATTGTCTTTAATTTGGCAAACTTAGTGGAAAACATCGGAACGGAATTTCACCAAATTTGTCATAAATACTCATTGGGTGAGTGGCTTAAAATGTTAAAACTTTGGCTTGATTCATACATTAATACATACATAAACATGCGACTGTGTGTGAGTTTGCTAGCGCGCGCGCGTGTGTAAGGTGATGGATTCGAGTGTTTCATTTACTATGAGTTGATTTCATAATTTCACCAGAGTATAAATAGCTATTATAATGATACTTGAAAAAGTAAATAATTCAGCTCACTTAAAATGGGTAAGCAACGCAATATAGGCCATACTATATTATGCGAAAAATATTATCTGCGTTCAGGGTATGCATTGCATTCCCTACACCATGCATTGTTCTTTTTACATTTTGAATTTTATGTTTTATTTATTTCAGGCATTGGATTGCAGCTATGCTAGGGCACTACCATGCAGCATTTTTGCTGGACAGATCGATCCCTCTATTTATTTTGTATACTGGTATCATGTCTAAAGTCTCTATTGCAAAACTGCTAATGAATGGGGTAAAAGGCTACAGAATCGGTCCTTAGATCAGGCGAAAATGTTATTTACTCGAACGAGTCGGCCTTTGCCTGATTTCTGACAATCGGCAGAGTATGCGTGTGGAGACAGCCAAAAGAATCATTTGATCCAGACTCCTTCCTATAACTGTTAACTAGGGAGGAGGATCTATGATGATCGGTGGGGTCTATATCTTGGATATCCGCCGGCAAATAGTTTCCATTCTTGGCGGAATTAATAGTCGAGACTAATTAAGCATTTTATCTCAGCAAATGCAACCTACGGTTGCAGAACTGTTTCCGATGAGAAACACGATCTTTCAGGAACATAATACACCAATTCCCGCAGCTAAATTTGTTACTGAATGGCACGAGTAATATTCTAGTCAGGTTGAACATCTTATCTGGCCACCACAGTCTCCAGATATCAATATTGTTGAAAATTTATGGTGCATTTTAGAAAAAACAAGTAAGGAGTCGATATCCTCCAGCATCATCACTACAAGAATTAGAGACTGCTTTAGCTGCACAATAGACCCAAAAGTCCTCTGGAAACGATTCAAACATAGTACGAGTCCATAGCTCGTAGAATTCAAGCTGTAATTACTGCAAAAGTTGGCCCTACCCTATATTAAAATAAATTTGTTTGAAAAAGGCGTTTCCATTATTTTGTCCGTGTATATATATATATATATATATATATATTATATATACATAATAAGCTAGATGCTTATGTGTATTTTTTCTTTACCTTTTATCTATATTTTATTTACACACCTAGCGCTTTCCTACCTTATCAGATTTATAGATTTATCACAATGTGTTTGAAAGTTAGATTAACTGGCCTTTCTGAAGGCTGTGCTCAGGAATTTGATGCGAAAATATTGCGGCCAACAATGAAATATGGCAACTATTCAGTGATGGTCCATGGTGCAATTTGGAGCAATGGTCAATGGGAGTGTGAGATAAGTATATGTCCATTTTACCGAAAGAAATCCTTCCAATCTTCTCCGGTGGTGAAATCCTTAAAGAAGACTCTTTTTTTATGGCTAAAATGGTTAAAATGACGCAAGATTTGTTGGAAGAGTATGGCATTAAAAGGCTTCCATGGCTAAGCCTGTCACCAGATATGAAACCCATTGAACACGTCGGGGTACATTATAGACAGGACGCTTCATAAAAAGAGCAAGAAGGCATCTTCAAAGCCATATCTTTTGAGATTATTGCATGACACTTGGCGACAAATTCCTCAAGAGACTATTCATCAACTGATTAACATACCTAAATGCCTATTGCGTTCTTTGCCTTGAAAATGGAAAGGGCAATTCTACTAAAAATTGTATAATCCTCTTATAAGAATTAATAAATACTTTGAAGGAATAATTTCAGATTTAAATAATTATGTATATATATATATCAGAGGAGTTCACAATTTCATTAGAAATCTTTACTTATTGTATTCATAATAGATTGCATCATACCTTACAAAGATTTCCAAACCTCGTCTGGCTAATTTGAACATAACAACCTTGACTGTAAATATTCCGAATAGCCTGTATATATACCCGCACTTCCACAAGCACGCATGTATGTGTGTGTGTGTGTGTGTGTGTATATATACATATATGTATATATATATATATATATATATATATATGTATATATATATATATTATGTATATATATGTATATATATATATATATATGTATATATATATATATAATATATATATATATATATGTATATATATATATATGTATATATGTATATATATATATATATATATATATATATATATATATATATATATATATATATATATAATATATATATATATATATAATAGTATGTTACAATTACTCAATGGTCAAGATAAAACTCAGAGATTCAGATGCCGAAGTGGAAATCCACAACACCATCTGTTCGGTTATCTGGCCATCTGAAAAACGCTATGATAAAATACCGTTATATGAAGGGAAATTACTGTCTTATAATTTTGCTACTTATATAAAATAAGATTAAAAGTTCATAGTAAACACTTAAACATGGCTAGTCATACACTCGCATGTGCATTCGCGGATACACGTGCCTACTAATACGTCACTATGAAAACGTGCACACCTCACTCGCATTTTTCGCCAAATATATACGCATATATATATACAAATTCATACGCACACAGGCGCGTATCGAAAAAGTTCATACATACGTCTATATACGCACAAGCACATGAAAAACCATGGTTAAAGGTAACAGAAAAAAACATAAGGAAGTATACAAAGAATAAAAATCACGTTCATATACGGACATGCCCTTATGCACTCATACACACACACGCCCATATATGTACATACCCGCACATGTTTATATACACACACACACACACGCATAAACAAAAAATGAACTAAAAAAAGAAAATTACTAAGTAAAAACGTCTATATATATATATGCATTCTTATGCCCGCACACACGCACACATCATACATATTCACACACGTGTACAAATGAATCTATATACACGTCTATATAGGCACAGTAAAAATGCAGGATAGAAGAGTACAGAAAAAAATCATGTATGAAAATATAAAGATATATGAAATAATAAAAGGTATAATGAGATAAAAAACTTTTTGGGACATAATATAGAAAGCAAGTTCTATCTGTTTTCTTTAAGGGACCAAAAACGTAACAAATATTTTGTCACATTTGGGCATGAACCGAAAAGTTATGTCCTTGAGTTTAGACATGTAGTAGGGTCTAAGCTGCTTTTCCAGATAAGCCATCTCTCCATGTCGCATAGACCGCACTTTCCGCTGCCGTTAGTGTAGGGCTTACATTTGGCCAAAATCTTCCAATGGATGTTATAATCGACACCTTTATCTTTTAAAGAACAAATATGATTAGATAATTTTGTCGCTTTTCTTTTGTTCCAGTGCCTAAAACTCAAGGTGTGGTTATTGAACCAGGCCTTGAAATTACCCTCTGTAAGGCCCACGTATTTCTTTGTCGAAACGGTGTCTTTAGAGTCCACTGACATGCAAGCTCCATTTACCGGGCACAATTTGTTTATTCCTACATGAACAGCTGCTTTCCTGTGGTTTTTGTGTGGTATGTCTGATTATATTTTTATAATTGGTAGTTGAAATAAAACTAATTTTTAAATTGTGTTTATTGAAGAGTTTCCTATAAGTATGGTTAACTGGAAAATGTCTATCTATCAGTGTTAAGAAATATTTACCTATATTGAAGGTCACCTCGTGTGAGTAAGGAGATGTAAACCAGATGATCTTCCTATTTCTATTTTTCCTCTTCTTTACTGTTGGGCTAGTAACAGGTGTATATTTCATTTTTTCGCTAAAACCACTATCTTTTAAAGCCTTATTATAAACTGGGGCAACGCTATTAAAATGTCCTTATCGGAGGAGAGGCTAGAAATTCTCTTACTAATATTTTTAACTAAACTTTTGAATGCTATAGGGGGATGGCATGAACCTACATTAATATAACTAAGTCTATCATTGGGCTTCCTATAAGGCTTATAAATATTCTTATATAGATTTAAGGAAACGTCTAGGAACTTGACAACCGTCAGGTTAGTATCTATAGTTATACTAAGTCCAAAGTATTTCCTTAATTGGATACTATCCTTCCTAAAACGATCCTGTGCTGGTCCATTTGTATTAGCGGTTAAAGTGAGGGCATGTTTATGTGTTTACTATGAACTTTTAATCTTATTTTATATAAGTAGCAGAATTATAAGACAGTAATTTCCCTTTATATAACGGTATTTTTTCATAGCGTTTTTCAGATGGCCAGATAACCGAACAGATGGTGTTGTGGATTTCCACTTCGGCATCTGAAACTCAGATTTTTATCTTGACTATTGAGTAATTGTAACATATTATTTTATAGATAAATTTCCTCTATTTACATAATATTGAGGTCTCTTTCTTTGTTTTGTTATGTTACCGTTTTTACCAATATATATATATATATATATATATATATATATTATATATATATATATATATTTATAGATAGATAGATATATGTATGTGCATATCGGGGTTTGCGTGTGCGTGTGTGTGTACATATGTATGTGTCACTGGTTGTTGCAGAGTTTTGGTTTCTCTATTCCACATTTTAAACCAGCGAAATCTAGATGTTACATGCCTAGACTTAAGTGAAATTCTCAGCTACATAGCTGTACTTGTATCACTATATAAGTATTTCAAATACTGGATCTAACATGTTCATATCTACTTGTTTATACACTGAGATCTATTACAAGTAAATATATTTGACACAAAATCTATCATATAAATAGAACAGATAGATCAATCCATTGAAACTATTGATGTTTCACAAGATACGTTGATTCAGAATAAAAGCCAACATTTCTCAGTTTTCAATTAGCGTTGTTATTCGACTAACCTTCTTCATATCCCGCACCGCGAATGCAATCGTGTTCAGTGAAGAGTAACTCGTTTATCATTCACCGGTTGACAATTTATCTCGGGAAATCACTTTGATTCTAGTGTACACTAAGAAAAGTTACCTTTGCTGGCAATATATTTCTTAAATACCACACTGTAAATTCTTAAACGAAGTCAATCAATGAAAATGTGCGTGTCAGATTCAATATAATCATATAAGGTGTAACTAAAAACAGCAGGACATAACATTGCCTGAAAATGGATGGTTTCTGACGCATGATTCTTACCCAAAGACTAAATAAGCAAGGTATATATATATATATATATATACATATATACATATATACGACAGTCTTCTTTCAGTTTCCGCCTACCAAATGCACTCACAAGGCTTTCGTCGACCCGAGGTTCTAGCAGAAGACACTTGCCCAAGAGAGCATCTTCCAGAATAAGATGAGATATTTATAAGACATATTGAATTATATAGTTATGCACACATTTATACATAGAAATGTATGTACAAGGGCAAAACAGGAGTTAAATGACTGAACAGTAACATAAAATGACTGACATGACGGATCGAAAATAAATCCCATGTATATAAATGCACATGTGTATAAATCTTATCGTTTATGTTTTACTTCTGTCAGTCATAGGACTACGGCTATGCGGGAGCATCTTGAAGAATTCTTAGTCGAATGAATTAAGACAAGGAATTTTTTCTTACAGCCTGGTACTTATTCTATCATTTTGTTTTGTCGAACCACTAAATTACGGTACTGAAACACACCGTTTATTAAGCGGTGGTAGAGACAAACGCAAATACCAAAAAAACACACATATATGCACACGCGCGCACACACACACACACATTTACGACAGGATCCTTTCAGTTCCTGTTCATCAAAACCCCTTTTTTTGGTTAAACCAAGGCTATAGTAGAAGACACTTGCCGAAGTTGTCATGCAGTAGGACTGAACACTGAACCATGTGGCATGGAAGCAAGTTTCTTACCACACAGCCACTGCAATAGAAATGAATATATAAAACAAATGGATACAAAACTATGTCCATATCCTATGGTTCTAAATCTTTCAAGCAGATGTTATAGATCTATGTCAGCATGAAGACTGCAAATCTGCAACGAAAATCTTGACGAATTTGAATGAATTTAACAATCCTCTTTGTTGTTAGAAGGCTTAATATACGTTTTTTTTTTCCAAATGGTGAGTAACTAAATAAACATAAGAAAAAACAATAGATGCAATAGATGTTAAAATATATAAAAAAGCAATAGATGTTAAAATATACGAAATGTAAAGATTTATCTAATTTAAGTTCTTAAAGGACATTTATATTAACCAATAATTTAGAAGAGTGTGAATTTGGAGTTCTAAAGTAATCAAATACACGCGGAAAATTAATGTTTCCAAATTGTGTATTACTTAATTAACAAGGGTTTCAATGCAAGCAACTGAGGATAAATTACAAAAGTTGTCAGAGAGAAAAGTACTAATTAAATATACGCATGCAAACACGCGCATACTCACACAACCATATATATATATATATATATATATATATATGTGTGTGTGTGTGGTGGTGCATAAATAGGATTGTGTGTGTTTGTGTGTGTGTGTATGTGTGTATAAATAGGATTGTGTGTGTTTGCGTGTGTAAATATATATTTATATATATATATATATATATATATATATAGAATGATATATGATGTTACTTAACATTTAAAGGGGCAAGACTCTAAGAAACCTAAGATGTTAATGCAGAGGAAATTTTATTTTGGGGCACTATCGGTAATTGTTTATAAGCAGTATTGTTATGTTCTTTGAAAATAAAATTTAAGATTTTCAAAATGTTATAACCAAAATAACTAATATGTGTGTATATATCAATTATAAACGTTAAAATGGAAAGATTACTAAGTAATTACTGAGATGGTTTTATATTAGGTGGTGTCTATAAAGACTACTCATGGCATTTACTTGTGGAATAACTGGAAAGATAAACATGCTATCTGTATATTAATTTTAAGTCACGAATCAGAAAAAAATGTAAAGATGCATACTGATACACATGCATTTATTTATGTGCAAACATGTATACTAACACATGCACACATATATATCCGTTTATATGGGTTCAGTATAACCGTCTTGCATAGACCTAAGTAGCTGAAAAACATCTTAGAACAAGAATAGCAACAAATTGCGAGGGATACGAGGTTAATAGGTAAGGATATCAAAATGAGAAATAGAATACATAGAGAACAATATAAAAAATTACATATATAATCAAGATACGGAGATACAGAAAAGTGTTTTTTCATGATCAGTTACATTTGTTTCTGTACCAACTCTTATTGCAAAGCCAGTTTCCCCAAAAATTTCGTGTAAAGATTTACGTAATATTTGCGATTTCAAATGATATAGGAGCATTTCTTTAAACATGTATCAAAGGTATGCTCATACGTTGTGCGTCTGCCAGGCATTGTTTGGACGAAACAAAAAGTATATCAAGATTAAAATGTAACTGGTCTGCGCAAAGATGGTCAGACTAAGTAAGGTTTCAGTAGAAAAAATAGATAAAAGTATAGTTAGAGGATCAGTAGAAAATAAAGAAGACGAGAGGGACGATGAACAATAAAAATAATAAGATAACGTGTTCTGCACTCTCTCTTCTAACGCCTTGTTAATCCACTGACCTTACATTCACCTAGCTTGCTGTTGACACTTTACTTGCCCTGTCCATCTTTGCATAATCTGTACACATGTGTCTGTCTGTATGCCTCTCTCTCTCTCTCTCTCTCACACACACACACACATACACACACACACACACTTATACACAGACCCATATATATTTATGTATCATATGTATAGAAAATGAAATGTCTGGAGTTATGAGAGGCGAATATATTTCATCAATTGATATATGACTATATTTACCTCTCATAACTGCTGATTTTTCTGCTTTATACACGCCTCATGAAATGAGTACATAGCCTGCATCTTCTGGATCGCATTTGCACAGGACTTTGCATTATACTCCTCCCTATTACATTACTATATTGTATAAACATTAGACGTATTAGATGAGCTTTTCTATGATTTGCCAGAATTCATACTCTGCACTACAGATTTACATTCATGTATGTTTGTGTGTATGTGTGTGTGTATTCGCTCATATTCACATTAAGCACTAACATGCAGAAAAATGGGACAGAAATATCTAATGTTCTCACTCGACAGTAATTTCAGAAAGTTCCAATTTACGTGTTATTCATAATAGTCATAATTTAGAGAAAATGTATTGGTATGTAACAGGTGACTAATCATATGGCAATATTACAATTACTCTGGTTACCGACTTAAAGAAAAACATTTTTTAAAGCTTTCAACGGTTTCAATGATGTAGGTCGTCGCATGTGAACGTGCATTGTTATGCAACAATAACCTTCATTTGACAAGAGACCTCGGCATTTAAATGAGAATGCTAACTTTGACTTGTTGGCCATGATTTCAATATAGTCTTCGCCTGTTACTGTAGAATCCTTTTCTAGGTAATGTTACAATAAAAGTTCTTTTGAAATCAGTGATCATTATTTGTAGACCGCACTATCATTGGAGCAACTATGTCTACTCGGTAACACAAGAAATATATTTAGAACGACTGTAACCACAAGACTATCACAAGTAAGCACACCAGCACAGAGGGCTGAGAGGCCAGATTAAGTAATATTACATCACACTTCAGAGATTTATCATGATGGTTCTCTAAGGTAAGATGTAAGTGCTAAATAAACGATCATTAAACATTTTTACTACCTCAATCCTTAAACATTTTTTATTATCTCCATTCGTTCGTTCTGCCTCCCCATTTTTATCTTTTCTGTCGAAGAGTGTAGGCGAGAAACTTCAAAGACTTTTCCATTCTTCTGGAGCGTCAAACTAAAACACTTGCTCGTTGTTTCTTCACTTGTCTTTTGTTTTCAGGAGTACTTTTGTTTTTGGCTGGAGTACTAAGTGATTCTGCATGCTTGCTGCCTGCACTTGTACTAATTAATAAAAATGTGAATGCTATTTGACATTCAATTAGAGAAAACTGAACATCAACAAATGATTATTGTAGAAGTATTTCCTCATTAACTCAATGCAATTTGCCTGAGTAACCTAATATATTCAGTCAACTATGGAAGCAAGTATTCTGACTACATGTATTTGTAGGAATTGATAGAAATAGTGAATGCATTTCTCTCAAACCAATGACTAACTTATTTAAGAGCCATACAAGTTAATGTACTCTGACATAACCATATTTGTAATGGGCAAGCCTTGAAAGATTTTGCCTAAAGATGCGCGGAAACAGGATTCAATTAGGAGTTAAATAATTTAATCGTATTTCTGTAAGATGTTGTAGAGATTTATGATTGGAGTAGATTAGAATTGTAGATAATTAGAATTGCGTATTTGTAGTGGAGAATTTGATTTTATATATGCTAGAGTGTATATAGGAATAGATTCTCTTTCGTTCCCATAATGCTGATTGTTTAAGTTATATTACGTCAGACGAAAATTTATAACCTTTAAATTAAATATATGCACAACTGACAGAAGGTCAATATTCATATCTCTCATAAACTAAATTGCACTAAATCCTCCACATTCTACTTCAGATCCAACTTAAGCCTAAATATCCTTACCATCGACAAACAAATCAGCCCTAATTCATCTATTGCTGACAGAAGAAAGTACTGACGTGTTCAAACTGTAAATATGATATTGTTTTATTACTGAAATACGTGGCATGAGAATCCGGTAAGAGGTAGGAATAAACAAATAATTAAATAGTGCCGGGAGTAGGAAGAGTGGAAAGGAAAGGAAGATAACGGGTAAAGTTGAGGGAGTCCAAATAAATAATATTGTATGTAAAATGTGTTTATGGAATGTTAACTCCGTTATCGAAACAGGACGGTAAAGATACAATATTTATTGCTATAAATCGTGGATTCAACATCCATGTGAAAGGTTTACGTGTGTGAGAATTCACATTTAGTCTTGCATTTACAACTGAAATCCAATGAACCATCAGTAATCTTTTAAACCTGAAAATGCATAGAATAGTTATTGTTTCCACATAACAGCATAAATACATTTAGGGATACAGAACCCTTGGAAATTTCAGTAACCGAACAAGGGGCCTTACACGTACGAACTCCTACCCATATTCTTAATGCTGATACCCCACTATATTATGCTCTTAACTCTCCACATCTGGGACTACCAAATGAAGTAGTATATGGCTTCCTATTAGAACCGAAGTATATATAAGGACTGGACTAAACTGTACTTTATGCGACAGGCGCATGGCCCGATATTTTTGGGAAAGGCCTAATCGATTATATCGATGCCAGTCCTCACATGATACATATTTCATTGATACCCGGATGATGAATGACAAGGTCGAACTCGGGAGAATTTGCACTCAGATAGTAAAGAAGGACGAAACGATGCTAAGCATTTTCCTCGGTGAACTAACGATTCTGCCAGCTCACCTTCTTTTAAATATAATTATTTCCACTTTGAGAAATCTTTCAGGTAGCAGACTAGTCAGCAGCATCTACCCTAGGGCTCAAACCAAAAACGACGAAAGACAATGTTGATTATATCGGCATTTGAACTTAAAGAGCTGAAAGAATCTTACTAAGTATTTTGTCTGGTGTGCTAACGATTTGATGGATGAACAAAATAACATAAACAATTTGTTTAAATGAAATTACATTTATATGCTATTGTTCAAGTACAACCTGCTTCTGTCAACACAATTGCCGTATATAAATAACGTTAGGTGGACTTAGCTCCTCATTTGCTCTGGAATTTCCAATAAATTTTGGATTATATTCAGATCTGGAAACTCTTGTAGATGACAATCGATGTTGTCTACTTCACTTCTGTGACCTTTGTACAATTTCTGAATAATGTTACCCATGTTAATCAGTGAGTTTTTGTCCTGTAAATTGAAATTGTGCTAACAACAGGGAACGAAGTTTGCAACATAGGAAGAGCATCATCATCCAAAATACTCAGATAATCTGAGGCGTTACCTTTCTTATGTAGAACAACTAAAGATCCAGGGGATTTCAAGTGATATGGTTCTCCAAATCACTTTTGTGCCACCTCCAGTTTCTAGAGAATGGTCCAAAATGGCAGAACTGGAGGTTTTTTGAGCTGTTATCAGACTTAAACTTGCTCCGAAGTCGGAAAACGGATAAGGATCATTCATTCATAGAAGATGAGATTGTCTTCCTCGGTCATTCAACTCTACTGATAGACTACACCCTGTTTCGCAGTTCTCAATATTAATGTGAGACGAGATATTTAGTAATTACAGCTATCACATGTTAACATTCTGTACTGTGAACCCACTCGACGAAGAGTTGTGCCTGCAACAGGGTTGGCAAAGTGGTTGTTTAGCTCTGCTCTCTTTTATGCTGCTGAAGCTTCGTGGCTTTGAGACACAGTATCATTCGCTATATTCGCTATTTTACGGTCCCTGCCTCTTTAAATTACAACTTACGTCTCGATTTAAGCTACTCACAACAGGTTCTACCTTCGTTTTACAATGCCAAAGTATCTGAAGACATCGGACATCTCGACACACAAAACAATTTCACAGTTTTAATGATCGATGCTCCAATCATCCTCGTTCCAAGAATTTGTCCTTTTAGGAACTCAGATAGGTCGCCCATTTTATTCAAATATAAACATAAAAAAATTATAAAAGAAATATGTGGGGATATGTCATGAAGTAGAAGGTATGCATAATGTTTATGCACAAACTTATAGACTTGAATATATTTAAATTTATCATATTCGCAATAGCAACCATGTTAAATAAATATTGGAATTTCCATTACGTTTTCAAAACCCTGTTTTCTGTATAGAGGGCACCAAATATCTGCCAGTTGCTATAATGCGATAGAAATCTCGTAAGCAGTATAACAACAGTTGAAATGAAAATTTAAAGCTACTTAATGTAATATAGAACTATTTCCCCTGATTTCGCACGCTTCAAAGTATAATTTGTTTCTGAAAAGGAAAAAAAAACAGTCCTCTAGAAACCAGTATCATAATGTTGATGATATCACATCTTCTATTGACGAACATGTTGAAAGCTTCCTGACCTATAGGATCCAAGCACCGGTGGAAACAATTATGGCCGCTAGCGGGACTGTGTTGAAAACACATAATTTTGTCTCATTCCAAGAAAGTATCTTGGTTAGTCAAAGAATTTTTCAGCAGACCCTTTTACTGTCATTATTCGATAAAATATTGCAAAAAAAGAAAACGAAAAGATATTAAAATACTGAGTGGCACCTTGGTGAGGTGCCCTTTGCAATGGCCTCGAGCCAACCAAAGCCTAGTAAGTGAATTTGTTTGATGGGAAAGAAAAGAAGGCTGCCGTATATATATATATATATATATATATATATATATATATATATATATATATATATATAAATGCCTATATTTATGTGTGTGTGTATTGTTGCCTGTGTTTGTCTCTCACAGCCGGCGTTGGCTTGTTTACGTCCGAGTAACTTAGTGGTTTGGCAAACCCATCGATGGAATAAATACCAGGCTTTAAAAAGATAACTCTTGCCGTCGATTTGTTTGACTGAAACTCTTCCTGGTGGTTTAATGATTAAACCATGTAAAAGATAAGAGATAAGGGCAGACCAGGGAATGATTTGAAGGGCATGGTTCATTAATGACGTAACGATTCCTAACACATGCACACCTGAACAACTTTTAGCGCTAAAGACTGAAATTTACGGAAGCATGTAATTAAATAAGTAACCATAAAAACACTCACAGAATTAGAACGTATACATATTACTTCAAATGTTTATCTCCTGTTTCATAGAATGTTTACGTATATATCAATATTTTCTTAACAATAAGCAAAATGATGTAGGTAGAAATACTTTCATTATCTCTCTCTTTCTCTCTCTCTCCGTCTCGCACACACACATTCGCAATACACACACTCAGACCATACACACTCACATGCGTTCTAAATTCTCTCTGGTTAATATTGCGCAATCTAATGTCATAGCGGCACATACATAGCACGTCATTCCTTATTCGGAAGTACAGAAATATGGTGTTCAACTTTACAAATTAAAATAGTCTCTTGAGTATCGAAAATGAAATTTCACAAACTTGACAAATCTCTGAAAAAATGTTTGTCACGCGTTATCGAGTTTTGGTCCCTCATTAATTTTCACTTGAAACCCACTTTGGTTATTTGACTTTAATACGCATAAATTTCTGACTTTATATGTTTTCAAGAGTTAAAAATTATATTTGTCAGTGGAACTACCATATAGGGACGGCCACAAGCCTAGGATTCTTGCCATACATGAAAACCTCTACTACAAGCAACTGGCATTTCCTGTTCAGTATCTCGTACATTGCAAGTTCAGTGGAAAGTTATCCGTTAACCTGATTTCTACATATAAAAATGTGACCTAAGAAGTCAAGGGAAATTTTTAAAATGTATCGTGTGTGTAGATCAGATCATAAGAAACGCTGAAAGGATTTCAGATTTTGTAGAATTCACGTATTTTATTTTCTTTTTTTTTTCTTTAATAACGTACTATGATATACTGAACTATAGTCCAAAGTGCCTTGGAAAAGGATGTTTCAATCTGGTAAAACACTACTTAGTTTTTCATTCATATATTTCATAGCTAATGTTTCAAATATTGACTGTAATACAAGAAAATACGTTATATGAAAATACTCACCGCGGAAATAATTAAGGACATTAATTTTTCTCTAATTAGAGATTACCTTTGTAATCCTTGACTTTTAACGCTTCATGAAAGTTATCACAAATGTTAACAATGGTCACTAAAGGACACAAACGATTATGGGTTGTTTACTTAGAGATAGTGTTTAAACCACAGACAAAGGGATTCTATTTAAATCTCACAATTCCTCATAAATATAATGCATGATATATTTCCTGATTTTATATTGCTTGATAGCAAAATCTGATATTTGTCATTTACGTGTATGTGCTGTTCAACAATTTCTCTTTAATTCGAAACTTCATTCTCGATTAGTTCCTTTAAAATTGTATATGAAAGTATTTATGAACAGATCTACGCACACATGATTTGAAGAAAAATAATTCTTTTGACGTGGCGTAATTAAAACCAAAGGTATGGAAAATGTTGATTTGAATTAAAGTGCAAGAATGCGATTCGTTGTATAGTCGATTGCACATTCCGTCATCAATATGCCCAATGGTAATAAATTGAAAAGATAAAAATGATCTGTTTGCAAAAATAATCAATGTTATGTCGCGTTCAATGACGCACAGTTTTAAAGTGCCGCTACTGAAGTGTGTGGTGTCTAAGTTAAAACTTTCTTTTCTTCACAAAACAGATTTTTGATCAAACAAACAGATTCTTTCTTATCCTTTAAAATGAATATTTTGGAGACAAAAAATATTTCGACAAAATATTTCATATTCAGTTTTATCTATAATTTTGAATCAGTTTACGGTATTATCTTCAATGATATTCAATGTAGGCTACATTTGAAATCACTTGAAAACATTCCTCACATTGAAGGCAAATTGTAGCATTGAATAAATGTATATTTAATAATGCGATTGCCATTGATTTTTCTTAGAATTATTCATTGAAAATTTAAATAAATTTTACGTGCAAAAATATTGTAAATGTTATGATTTTCACATTGCTATAACTCCTTTAAACATAGCTTGACATACACAGGTAAACTAAAAATAGACATGAACATACTATATGCCATACTGTTAAGAAAAATAACTTAATACAATAAAAACAAGAAAACAATGTTTCTTTAGGCAGGTATTACACGAGTAATATGTATTATTCCATAATTTTATCTGTAAATTGTGCTACTCAAACGAGAATATACTCTTAACATTTTATCAAATTGCTGAACACTTCTTATGATTTGATTTTTACGGTTACATTAACTGCAATTGATTGAGAACACCTGAATTTAGTTTGGATTTCATTGCAACAGAAAATAACATATTTAAAATGAAATTAAATTAACGATATTTCTATGTAGCTCAGTTATTTTCCTGTTTTATTTCTTACTACTTAAATCATCTCTAATTCCGAAGACATAATTTCTCTAAAACGTGTTTGATACTCGTAGAGGGAATAAAATTATTAACACGTAATGCTTTGACACGAAATGTATTATTTCCTTTGCCTTCTCAATACTTAAACAAAGTGTTAATAAAATATCCAACATAAATGCCATAAAATTTTATAAGTTCCTCCTGTTTATAAAATTTCATTGTCAGAAAAAGATTGTCAGTGTTGCATTAATATTTCTGTTTATTACTGAATTAACTGTATGCATGTACATACACACACACACACCACACACACACACACACACACATATATATATTATATATATATATATATATATATATATATAATATATATATATATATATATATATATACATATGTATATAAATATATATACATATATCTGAAATATATTTAAAGAGAATATTAAATTTTTTTTAACTGTAATATTTAGATGATATATTCTTGCTTTCGGGTGATTATTTAATTACCTAATTTCGAATATGATAAAAAGCAAAAAGCAAATATGAAAACATACGAGTATAAGTGCAACAAAGAAAATCTCATCAACAAGTTAAAAATTAGAATTGCAAGAAAAAATATAGTGGTGTAACAATTCTAAAAAAAAATTACGTATCCAGTAGATAGGACGTTGCAAAATAAGAGTCCCAGCGGTGATCAACGTAGAGATATATTGGATTATTGCGATATAAATGCTTCAACAGGAAATGCATTTAACCTAAAATCCATGTTTTTACGTATATAAAAACACACAGATTAAGAAAGAGATATCTTTATCTATATATTTATCTCTCTCTCTTTCTCTTTATATATATACATGTGTATATGTACATATACATATATATGTAAATATATATATATATATATATATATATATATATATATATATATATATATATATATATATATATATATATATATATATATAACAAAGTTTTAAAATAATCTCTTTAGGCACAATGAACACCAGAGGAAGCTGAAGAACTTGATTCTTGAGCAAAAGTATAGAAATGGAATAATAGTACACTCGGATAAAGCTAGAAACTCCTGCAACATCAGCAGAAACACGTACCACGGACTCAACCACAGAGAAATCGTTAAAAAATATAAATTAGACCTTAGAAACACTCTTAAAACAACTAACATAGACTCGAAGGTATTTATATCTGAGTATAATATACATTATTAAACGGAACCTATTACAGCGATTAGACATCGTATCAGAATGAAGGTCCATAAGGACAATTATGTAACTGACACACATGTTACACTGATTTATCCCCCAAAACGGGCTTCCGCAATTTAGTAAACATAGACGTAAGTCTATTATTGAATTTATTAATAAATTGTGGGCAAGAAAGGACAACCCTGATTTCTTTGATATAACAGCGGGATCTCCAGACTCAGCAGAGGTAACCGGACTTGTGGAAAATATTAAAAAAATCCCAGAATTCGTAGGGTGGAGCTCTACAGGGACCACGCACTTTTTATAATAGAAACACCTCTAATAGACGCCTAGAACTAATTAACAAATGCCTATGCTAATTTTTCAACAGATTCGGCCTTTCTATTACTGTAGGAAATGAAAACTATTCTATCAACTACCTACATGAAACCTAACTCTAACTTAAAATATATAAACTATCAACGTAATCATCCACAATCTATGAAAAAGCTCTTATAAAAAGCATTAGTAAAATAATTTCTTATCTCTCTTGTGAAGAGGACTTATTCAATAACCATAACGATATGTACGATAAGTTACTTAAAGATGCAGCTTACAGAGGCAAATACAAGTATATCCCACACAAGAATACATTCAGTAGGTACAACATTAATAGCAATAATACAGAACATAGAAATACAACTAAATTAATTAATAACGCACAGTTCCTTGCAACACCAAGAACAATAATAATAATAATAATAATAATGGAAATACAACTTATACGTGAGGCTTTAACAATGCCAATAAATTCACTAATCACGATGACAACAGCAATAACTGAAAACATTATATGCACAAACCAAGTCCTAGTAATGCTAATGGTGGTATTTACTCGTATAACTTTGATAATATGATTAATACTAATAAAAATATACACCAGCAGGCATCACACTAAGAGCAATAAATTTGTGTCGTTCGACAAGATAACCGAAAAAACAAGATACATTAATTGGCTTATACCCCCACATACAATGCAAAAAAGAACTAAGCTAAACTGATATGCAACATTATAAATAAATACTTCGTTAAGAATAGCAGGTATTCGAATATTATTAATAGTAGAGTAATAAAGATAGGTTGTAGTCTCACGCATTACATAGCTTGCATAATTTCCTCCCTAAATAATAAAAAAAAAATGTATTTTCTACTTAGACAGAAGTAATAATAACAACAATAGCTGTAATAGTAAGAATAAAAGTAATAAAAATCCATAAGGAACCCGAATTTTATAACGATAACACCCAGAAA
This sequence comes from Octopus sinensis, assembly GCF_006345805.1. Classification (NCBI taxonomy): domain Eukaryota; kingdom Metazoa; phylum Mollusca; class Cephalopoda; order Octopoda; family Octopodidae; genus Octopus; species Octopus sinensis. The sequence goes on along the minus strand of NC_043003.1, from coordinate 75,220,757 downwards.
CATAATAAAACTATCGACCATAATAAATCTAGCACCGATCCACTAGCAAGTAATTCTCCTCCACAGTACCACCTATGTGATTGTAGAAAGAAAGAAATAGTTATAAAATTGAAGATGTAAATTTCCAATGCACTCTCACAACACGGGCTATTAAAACGATATAAATAGGACTTACCCCAAATGAAATGAAACGAAGACTTGCCTCACATCAACACACTTTCAGAAACAGAAATAAGACTAACTCGACCGGATTAAGTAAATATATTTTGGGCGCTTAAAGATGGAGGTATTAGATTCGTTTTAGAACGGAAATTCCTCACCTCCGCACCGTCGTACACTTTCAGAAATAAGAAAATCTATCTATGCATCAAAGAAAATAAATCATTCTAGCGGCACAGCACAGATTGTTTAACATGAGGGAAGAGAGAAACACAACCGATCTGTACAAGGGTAATTTTACCTTCGCTGAATATAAAGATCAGTAGAGACCCTTTGCACCATCCCACAAATAGCACCCAAAGCTCTTCACCAAAGAAACAGTAGTTTTCGATTCTAAATGAGGGCATATATTAACTTCCAAATTAAAGCTAGGTTAATTGTATTACACACCTAGGAGTAATATGTATTTGTCAACATATTCGATTTGAAATTCCACCTCTCACACATAATATCTAAATACATAATATAATTATTAATCTACCTCTCAATAATGTAACCTCCTCACCACTTTAATGCCAATTCTTTCAGCTATAATTATAATTTGAATTACAGTTAAGTAACCCCTGTCCATGAGATCTTGTACCTGCCATCTCAGCAATGGCTTTATTTGCAACTAATTTTACTTTAATTTTACATTCTACACCATGGATTAGTTTGTTTAAGTTAACTTAATTTCATTCTGGGCCCAACTTTCAGGCGGCATGTTGGTCTACTTCCAGTTATTTTTGACTATATTAGATTTACTTATTTAAGAACGCCACCCCCGTTTAACATATTTTAACAACTTAATATTAACTGCACACCTCTTTATATTGTATTTGCTTATACTTGGTATTACAATAGGCGGTCTTCTATGAATTGTTATTGCCCTTAAGCATATTTTGTAAGAATGCAAGTACAATTTTGCGAGAGGCCCCGCATGGATGCACTCAAGCAAGGGTTGATATAACGACTAGTTTAGTAATATTAACAACAACAGCAACAAAAATACTACTACTACTACTACTACTACTACTACTACCAATCATAATAATAATAATAATAATAATAATAATAATAATAATAATAATAATAATAATATAATATATTAAGTATGATTTAGCAAACTGTAGTAGGACCATGTTTTTGTAACAATAGTAGTAATTAGTAAGTGACTTAATTGTAATCATTTAATTAATTTGGGGTTTTATGTTTATGCTTTCCCATAGGTCCACTCGGCTGAATGTATTTAAGAATGTTTAGACAAATGCTGTTTGTCTTGTAAGACCACCACTTGGGCACTGTGGTGTCTATTTGAAAAGATAGATTTAGTATTATAATTATATAATTGAAAGTAAATGACCTAGTCTTTACCTCCCCGTAATGGTACTCTCCCCTTAACTGTAGCACCTTCTGTGGCACGGTGCTTGTTTACACCTTTAGTTGGTTTAAGTATAATATCATAAGCGGACTTGGCCCATTTATAACGTATGCTACTCCTTAATTTTACGCACTTCATTATTTACATCTACAACTATAACAGACTTAGGAGCTTGTCCTTTGGTTTTTAAATTTAACTAACATCAATTATATTGATGGCAGGACTTGGTTCGTGTTAATAATGTAGCAGTAAGTATATAAATGTAATCAATTTACGGGCAAGTTATTTGGATAAATATTAATTAGTACTCTTTTACTCTTTTACTTGTTTCAGTCATTTGACTGCGGCCATGCTGGAGCACCGCCTTTAATCGAGCAACTCGACCCCGGGACTTATTCTTTTGTAAGCCCAGTACTTATTCTATCAGTCTCGTTTGCCGAACCGCTAAGTAACGGGGACATAAACACACCAGCATCGGTTGTCAAGCAATGCTAGGGGACAAACACACACACGCATATATATATATATATATATATATATATATATATATATATACACATATATACGACGGGCTTCTTTCAGTTTCCGTCTACCAAATCCACTCACAAGGCTTTGGTCGGCCTGAGGCTATAGTAGAAGACACTTGCCCAAGGTGCCACGCAGTGAGACTGAACTCGGAACCATGTGGTTGGTAGACAAGCTACTTTATTTCATAACATTTGCCATAAAGGCAGTACATAGAGTAAGTTAGCTTTGCGGGCTGGACGAGGACATTAATGAAGTGAATGATAATGAAAGAAATATGATGGGGATGGGAGAAGACAAAAAGCGCCCGCCGACTTCTACTTCTCTAAAACATTGTTCTTTTAAAAACAAACACAAAACGAGGTATTAAACCTCTTACAATTTTTTCAATTTTTGGTCTTAGTAGTCCATTACTAATAACAACGTAGTTCAATAATTACATATATAAATACAATACACAAAGACCCTCCTCCCAGACCTGGCTTACACTTCCCTTAGGAATGCGCCAGCTCTAGGTCGGGGCCCCTCAAGTCGTATCAGAATTTGACTCGTCCTCCAAATAACTTGTGCCCGCATCCTCCACCATCCACCATGCCTCCCTCAGAACGTAATCGAGTTCCGAGTTAGCGTCGCCCGGGACCAAGCTATAATCCTCATTGAGCTTCTGCAGCCCAAGCGTCACGTCGAACGCCACGGCCTCCACAGCTACCTGCGGAGGCCATTTGGGGTCCTGTGTGAAGGCCATTTGGGGTCCTTGTGGTGCTTTTCCTTCACCTTTTCAATCTCTCCGCCTCTATGGAAGAGGATCAATACCTCGTTTTTGCTCGGGTGCGGGATACTCAATTCTTTCGTTGGCGGCACAGTTCCCGCCAACGGTATTTCTTCTCCTGTCGGTGGCACAACCCCAACCGACGTAGTTCCGGGACATTCCGGTGCTATGTCACCGACAGCCAGTAATGTCCCGTTTCTCTTCCTCTTTTTCTTTTCTTTCTTTTCAACTGAGGGAGGGTGCGTCTCCTCCGTGGCCGGAAGATTCGCCTTTCCCTCCTCATCCCTAGTGTCCTTTGGTGAGCACCCATTGTTGCTCACCTTCCTCTTTCGGCCTCTGTTTGAGGAGTCCTCTGCTTCCTCGGCCGTTATCTTTCCCTCTTCTACAGGGGTTTCACTTAACTGTTCCGGGATCCTATTTTGTTCCCGGGGACAGTTCTTCTTTATATGGCCGGACTCCAAGCACCGATGACACTTAGGGGGGCGACCCTCAAGCATCACCGGGTACCTGCACCCGGTCATTTTCAAAAAATCTGGAAGAACCAGATTGGCTGATTGGGTCCAAAGGGTCAAAATTGCTTTTGACCCAACCCAAGCAGCGCAGGAAGAAATTTCACATTAAGGAGCTTAGTTTCGCTGCTACCCAAACCCCGGCGGATAGTCTCCTCTATCCACTCGGGTTCTATCCCGAGTGGCAGCCCGCAAATCCAAGCTTTCGTCAGTCTCTTTTTTTGGTACGTGGGCAGGAATAAAATTTCCTTACTCGCCAAAGGTTTACTAGCAAATTTGCAAGCCTCTTCAGGGGTGTCAAATAGCAACCACACCGTTGCATATTTGACACCCCTGGAAATGAATTTAATTGTTGGCAAATACTCTGCCAACTCCTTTTCAATTGCCGTCTTTTCGAACAGGGCGATGGTGTCGAGTGCCTTGGAGTAGGTTCTCAACACCACCGTCCTATCTTCACGGTCTTTTAACCACTTTTTAGGCGGTATGATCTCCCATTCCAAAATTTTGTCATTTTTCCTTGCCATGTTTTTTTTTTCTTTTTTTTAAATATATTCAAAATAAAACTTAAAAAGCGAGAAGAAAAAGAAATCAGAAGAAAGTCACAATGAACAAAAAGGAGAAAGTCAAATAAAGTTAAAAAGAAAGTCAATAACACAGCAAAAACCTTCTGGCCATTCGGTACTGCCGGCCTAAATTGAACCCGGAACGCCGCAAATGGAACACAACTTCCACAAAAATTGGTGTAAAATTGGTAAAAATTGTTCAAACTTCGGAGGCAAAACACTCCCCTTTATAACAGTTCTCACAATTCTTAAAGTTCTTCACAGCACAATACAATTCTCATAATTAGGTGAGAAAAATATTCACTCAATTATCGAAGACGAATACGCCCCCCCCCAAAATTTACACAATTCAGCGAGAAAAATATATTTGCCCCATGTCGGCAGAATCAGAATTCTGAATC
>NC_043003.1:75183911-75211411 GCF_006345805.1 Octopus sinensis | reverse complement strand
AACTTCACAATGCAAATCAGCATGGCTTTCGCAGTTGGTCCAACCCACTGGTGGGATGTGTGATTGCTGTTGTACTTTTGTTGTTTCTTTTTTAAGCAAGTACCCACAATATTTCCTAGTTGTTCGATACTGTTTTATTTCCTCATGCCGTAATAGTAATAGATTAACATTTACCGTCTTAGTATCACCGACGGTTCAACATGATATCGACTAGGACTGTCGACTCGCAACTCTTCGTCTCTCGACCCTCACATGACGACCTGCTACTAGTTTACTTATAATGGTCTTTTAACGGAAGGGATATACAGTTTCAATATATATATATATATATATAATATATATATATATATATATATATTATATATATATATATATATATATAATATATATATATATATATATATAACCACACACTCCAACATATATACATAAAAAGAAAAAAATCAAACACATTCACACACACTCACATAGGTGTAATCTTCAAATCGTGTTGTATGTGCATTAGTTGTAGAAGTCTGAATCCATTAACTTAAGGAACATAACTAACAGAATTTGAAAACAAGAAACCGTAGTCGACCACTGATGCAGAGAGCATGAACCATTTGCAAATTGACTTACTAGACCATGTGTAATTATCTGAGCAGAATTTCCGTCGCAGAAATTGCAGTATACGTTCGAAAGAATTTGCGAGAATCTCGCTATCTCTTTGTCTTCATAGTCTCGACTGGCTTCAATAAAACATGTCAATAATCGTGCCCTTTAATTTCGATGCTCGCATAGTCCTCTCCTTCATACACACTATGATGCATTCTCATCTGTGCCTTTACAGCGACGGTGAGTTGCTGAAGGGGGAGAGGAGAGTTAAGAAGTATGCGGATAGCCTCACATGAAGAAGCGATACATTTTCTCTGTATTAATATTGTACAAATAAATATTTTTCGGAAGTTGATGTTGCAATATGCGAATTCTTACAATTGGGAGTTAAATTCACCCGTCCAGATTATCAATCAAGACGTTATGATAAGTTCCTATGAGAAAGATTATCCACAGTCAAATTCATTAATGCGTATGTTTCAGGTTCTAAGATGCAGTGTAACGTTTCTGATAAGACAGAAACATAATCTGCGCATATCCGGGACATGTTAGAGTGTAAATATACGAAATGTACCGAAATTATTATACAACGTCTTAGAAAATCTTTACTATAGGATTGTGTCGTAACTGTCATTTTCCAGGTTTTGTGGGCTTGGAATTAAATATAAGTGTGGAAAGTAAGAATGCTTTATATTTGATTGCATTGTATATTATATATACAGTTCATAGGTTATTTCAGCAATATGTTGACTTTATTCTTTCTCTTGATACAATATAAGATATCGTATAACTGGAATAAAATTCCTGTTTAAAAACACAAGATTATTTACCACTAACATACCTTTAGATAAAACTCCTAAATTTTAAATTATAAATGTAAAAGGAACACGAGTATTTTCACTTGTATTCTTTATACATTCTGTGCAAAGTAAGAGATGCTATATTGACAAGTAAAATAACGAGTAATGAATACATAATATAATTATCTGAAATTGTTCTAAATCCTAGTAAGAGAGATAACTTGAATGACAAAGGAACTGAATATGCAATTCTCTGCTTAAACTTTTTGAAGGACAGCAACATTTCGAAGAATAAAATCCTGATAATGCTATTCAAGAATATTATTGCAAGATAGTAATATGACAAGGGGATATTGAAATGTAAAACGGAAGAATGCAATAGTAAATGAGGAAGCCTAAGAAATACTTAAATATATCCATAAATATATATATATATATATATATATATATATATATATATGTATGTATATTATATATTATATATATATATATATATATATATATATATATATATATATTATATATATAAATGTATCCGTATATACGTGTATATGTGTGTCAGCGTATGTGTGTATACATGTATGTATGAATGTATTCATTGTTGAATGTATGCATATATAAAAACATATGTATGTGAATGTGGTGCACTTTGATGGGTGTACTTCCAGAAAAGAGGGCAAACGGCTTCATTACTTATTCAGGAAATATTTTTACAGTGTAATTTTAATAATACATACTCTATATCTTTCGTAACAATAATAATAATAATAATAATAATAATAATAATAATAATAATGATGATGATGAATGATGATGATGATGATGATGATGATGATGATGATGATGATGATGATGATGGTGGTGGTGATGATGGGAAAAACATCTACGAATTGTCCATAGAGCTTCGGCAAAGACGTTACGAGAAGCATGGTGTTAAACAATCGTGTCAAAGTGAGATTAAGAACAGGTACATTAATCAGCACTGAAAAGACTGCAACAACAAAATGAGGGATTAAACCAAACGTTCAAAACATTAATATCGATGTTGTCTTAAGTAAACTGGATTTGTATTTTTATATATAGCTAGCAATTTAGTAGCTAAATCGATTACATCGACCCAATTGCGCAGCTGTTATTATTTTGTTGACCTCGAAATAGAACTCGACAGCATTGGAACTCAGAATGAAACAAAATGGACCAAATGCCGCTGAACATTTTGCCATAGTGTTGCCTTAAGTATATTGATACTTTTGAAGGTTTGATATCGTATAAAAATTTCGTGCCGAGAGTAACAAATTTGTAAGTAACCTTAGGGCTAATTTGGGCAAAAGTGAGTGTGTGATCGATCTGTATTTGGGGATGCAGTCGGTTACCACTTAATAAGACATATGGGGAGGATATCTTGATTAAAAATTAAAATTACGCAAATATTTTCAGTGAAGAAGACTTTCAACATGGACTGCGGTATTTAGACGAGTGTGGTTTAGCCGTGATGTTGCTCTCATGATCCTAAGATTATAAGTTCGATAGCATTACAGAGCGATGCGTTGCAATGTAGAAAATACTTCATTTCACATTACTCCAGTCCAGTTGGATAATATATATGCTACAGAATACGGGAAATTGGGATTCTGAGTATATTGTTTGGGAAGAAGTTTGATCCATTTTGTCTGGGTGTGTAAGTGTGTGTGCGGCTGTGTGTACGCGGGCGCGAGTGCTTATGCATGTTTCTATGTTTACACTTACATACAGAGGTGTAATTTCATGATGAATTGTATGCGTTTAGGATTGTAAGAGTATTTGTCACACCCCTTGAGCGCCTGCTGTTAATTCTCATTTATTAAATGCAATTTTGGACGGAATGATGTATATTTATAATTATGCAGTAATATTGATGAAGTGCGAATACAAAATTGCGCACTTCCTGGATGGAAACTATCTTATGAAAGACGCTTCGTCCACAGGATAAAAGTGTTTAATTCGATATTAGACATCCTTGCTCAGCATGTACTTTAATACGAATAATAGATGTGTTTATCCATGAAACATAATAATTCCTTATATTTCTCGTTTATGGTTTGTTAATCATTTACACCTAGTTTCTGTGCAGTGATATTTATGACGTTTTTTTTTAACTTCCAATCATTTAACTATATCAAATATGGATATACAGAATGCTTTAAATCAGTAATTGCTTATAATTGTGTTATTGCAATTGTTTCTGGATGTCCTGATACATCAATTACTTTGTTAAAACTACGTATCAGCTACACTGTCTATCTATCTATCTCACACCCTCTCCCTTGATCGCTCTCTCTCTCTCTATCTCTGTATATATATATATATATATACATATATATATATATATAATATATATATATATATATATATATATTATATATATATATATATATATATACATATATATATATATATATATATATATATATACACCCATTTATATATGCATATGTGTGCGTGTATAGTGTCAATAGTAGGAGATAGATTTCGTATTAGACTTTCATTAGGTACAATATATGTTTCGAGCCATCAGTCTGGGTCTCTTCATGCATATAATAACAATCCAGATGGCACTAAAAATCTCTCGTGAGACATCTTTATCAATGTACCTGAAGAAAACCAGATTGATAGGTCGAAACAAATGTTGTACCTAATAAAAGTCTAACACGAAATCCATATCCTACTATTAAATAATACTATTACTCTAACTGTCGTTGCGGTGTTCCTGCAGTAGATCCAACGGAGGTGTACTACCCCATCTGCGGATGACAACAGGTGGCCTAAATTATGCTGGTGATCTTCTCAACATTTAAACAAACTAATCAACTTATGCTTATTTGTCCAAATTATTTATTTGTGTCTGTGTGTGTATGTGTATGTGTGTGTAAAAACATATTTCCATTTATTCCCTTCAAATATGCACTGAATTGAAGTCATATTATTTCACGGTGATCAACTTTTTTGTGCAAAACCGCTGAAGATATAAAATGTCGTGTTTTTCTTTTTCAGACAAATACATAGCTCTCTCATTGTTAAATCTCCAATAACAAGAAAAAAAAATGAAACGTTATAGGTATGCTGAAAACAGAGCGCAAGCAATGAAGAACTGCATAATGTGCGATTGAAATACTGCTGTTATATCGAAACATTGCAGTTATATTGAAATATTCTTGTTATATTGTTTTTCATTGTATTAGATATATATCATGAGGTATAAAATGAGATCAGATTAAGTTTAAAAGTCGAATTAGTATTATACATATGCATATAAAAGTGAGTATGCTTTATACGTTGTGTATGTATGTATGTGTATATGCGTTTTCGTTTAGAATTTTTAAGAGAGGGGTTCAAGTAGCCCACAAACAAAGTGACAGGACTCTTTCCGGTTAGAGAGTTCCCTGTATTTGTAAATATTTGGTTGGGTCCTCGATGCACACACACCTGTGTGCCCCTTTTCTCTAAAAAATTCTCAGACGGATGATCGATGGAAAGTCTTATAAATAGACTGTATTTGGGGAACCTACGTTAGTTTCTGCAGCTCTTTCGTAGAAATACTTAGTGTTTTTCAGTTTTGTGTTAGTTTGTAGGTAGACAGACTAATGCACATATAATAGGTAAAAATAAAAATTTACAGTTAGGATGCAGGTGCTGTGAGTTCTTGAATAATTCACTATAGAGCCTCTCTTTTTCCTGGACTTGATGTCATATTCAATACTCCGAATTGATGTTTTGTATTGGAGAGTTCCACCAGTATTTCTTGTTTTTAAACTTGTGAATACATGTTGATTCTGACATGCCTTTGATATATACGTGGGGGCAATCTTTCCAGCAGATAGCGTTGTAATTAGTCTTTGCAACTCTATCATACCTCAGCGGCAGGTAGTATCTCGTAGATATATTGGTGTGACTGCTAAAGATGTGGTTGATATCTTCCAAATTTTGTCTCACATAGATTCCTTCGGCATCGCTGTTCATGTTTGTTGGTCAGTACCCTTCTAGTTTTGATGTACCTCTTCTCAATACAAAATATGCAACCTGTTCAGGCTCTGCTAAATTCATCCAAAGACATATCTATATCAGTAGAACTGCTTCATAATAATGAAACCCACGAGTCCTTCATGTCACTTCTTGATTATTCATCCTTTGCTAATCTATGGTTGATGGATGATATAAGAAATAGTACGAATATGAGAGGGACTCGTTATTCTACGTCTAACACAGTATTATCTCAGTTTATATATGATACTTCACCTCGTTGCTATGTAAAAGGTAACTACATTCGCATGTTACGCGTGTGTGTGTACGCATATTCTTCGGTGTTTACATATCTGTTGAAGTGTAAGTGTATACAGAGTAATAGTAAATATATAATACACCAGATATTGCATATATACTTAATGTAAGGTGATTACCTTTTGGCGCATTCGAGATAAATATTCTGATATTGCTGTGCATCGCTGAATTATATTTATGGCCAGAAATTGCTCTAGGATATAAAACTCGAGATAGACGATAGTTGGAAATAGCATTTTATGTTGGGAGAATAATTCTGTGCACAAAAGTGCTTACTATGTACGTATGATTCTCTTTTATATATATTTTCATATTTGTAAATATAACTACCTATATCACACACATATGTGAGTGTATGTAAGAAGGTGTGTTTGTATGTGTTCATATATATATATATATATATAATATATATATATATATATATATATATATATATATATATATATATATATACATACATATATATTCAACTAGTTAATGACAGATCACAGGACAAAGTTATTATATCGAAGCAATAGTAGTATTGGATGAAACTATTAAAAGAGGCGACATTAGCAATCTTATAATCTACAAAGTTATAGACAGCCAATAAAAGTAGCAAGCGTATATCTTTCCATTTTGAGATCAACCATACATACAGAGACTCAGACGAAAAGACACGCACACACACACACACACACATGAACACAGAGGTGTATGAACATTTTATGTAGTGCATATACATCTATTTATACGTACATATATCATGTATACACACATACACGACAGAGATAGATAGAGTAGATAGATAGATATATAAATTGATACGTACATACATACAAATATAAATAATGAACAATGAATGTTGTAGGTATAGGAATAGAACAAAATATTGCAAATATTGATGTGAGACAATATAAATAAGGGTTAAACGCATTTTTCGATGTGTAGAAAGAGACAGTATTTCGCCCCTGTGGATAGTGAGTGATTTGTTGACCGTTGCGTGACAGTCGTACACACCTTTTCTCCTTCGTCAATAGTATTCTATTGAAAACAGTATATAAACCTTCCATTAAAGATTAGTCATTTAACGATGTAATTTAAAAAACATTCACCTGCTCTTTATATATTATGAAAAGAAAAGTAAAAGAAAGATATGTGCATAGGTTTATGGGTGTATAAGCATTGGTAGATGTCTTTATACATTCATGTATCTATCTACCCATCCATCCATCTATCTATCTATCAATTTATCTTTCTTTCTTTCTTTTTTACTCTCTGTCTGTCTCTCACTCTCTCTCTCTATATATATATGTATATATACACACACACATATATAATGTATGTACATGTGTGTTAGCGTGTGTATTTATGTTATTACGTATGTGTGTATATGTGTGTGTGCGCAAGAGATTGTGTGTATATGTGTGTGTGCGCAAGAGATTGTGTGTATATGTGTGTGTGCGCAAGAGATTGTGTGTATATAGAAACAATAAAACGTAACAAGTTGCTACACATAAAACTATCATAATATCATATAATAATATTACAATTTACTGATCGTGTATGATAGTAAGTGAGTTTAATGAAAATACACGCGATATATGTTCTTCATATTGCGTAGGAAAAAAGTGTAAGTCCACATCCCAGTCTAATTTCTTTATTGCCCTCAAGAGGCTAAATTTAGAGGGAACAAAGAAGGACAGACAACTGGTACTTAATTTATCGACTCCGAAAGGATGAAAGGCAAAGTCGACCTTGGCGGAATTTGAACTCAGAACCTAACGGCAGACGAAATACTGATAGGCATTTCGCCCGGCGTGCTAACGTTTCTGCCATCTCACCGCCTTAGTCTCTGTCTTGCATCTTTCGATGACTTCTTAAAAACCTTCCCATGTTGTGGAACCAGGTTTGCCTTCGTGTATAACTCACCGGTACGCACATGACCGACGTTATTGTGAAGAGGAGAGGGGCATTCTGGAAATGTAATAGAATCCCTTCGTTACAGATGATGTAGATATACCACATGAGACCTAGCCTACCCTCACACAATTCCAGGTAGTATATAACATCAGTTGTCCATAGGGTTTTATGTCTACATTTCACCTTGATACTTTCAGTACTGACAAAAATAACTACCTGAAATTCTTATATGTACGTGGCATGATATATTCTTACATAGTCTTATAGTCATTCATGTGTTTAATAAGGGTTGCCGATAGTTAAGTGAACGTTAATCTGACTAATTTTGCACTATATCAAACTTGCAGCCTCAAATCTATGAACAACTTGCCATGCTGTACATGTTTTCAGATAAAGTATATGCAGGATTATTTGTTAAGCGATTTTAAAATAGTAGTATGTTATTTAAGGGATATTTGGCTGCTGTTTATTGCATGTCAGTTATTTATGTTGAAATGTTGCGTCATAATTCATTGTAGCTGTATACATAATTACTGATACGAAATGGAATTAACATTAACTATTTACTTAATTATTTTTACGTGATATTACAGTACTAAGTTCACTACAGCTTGGATATGTATCATTGTGTAGGACTAAGTATATTTCCATCTTTTTGACTTTTCAGTAAATCTTTAAGAATATCTTTATTGCTGAATGTGCTCGGTTAACATTATTCCTTATGCTATGTTTTAGAACGTTTCAGTTTGCTTGGTCACTATGTTATTACGTTTTCATTTTTTACTAAGAACTCTACTCTCATACACAATGTATCCATACACATACACACACAGATACACAGACACCAGACACACAGATTCACAGACATACACATATGTGTGTGTGTTTGTATATATATGATTAGATATCCATATATGTAAGCGTGTAAACTTACACACACATACTCATGCATATATACACAGACGCGGGCAGCACTTAAATATATTTAATGTTGTATTTAAGTCATTTTTCTGTTTTTCCCTATATGATGTGCTATTTCTCCTTATCTGTCTACAGCAGTAACTGAAACAAAAAACAAAAAAATCATAGAAGAGAGAAAAAAAAGAAAAACCGTTCGCTTCGTTCTGCAAATTACCTTTAAAACTAATTGCTATAAAATTACATTTAAAGCTGTATTATTGAATACTTGTTGTCAGAGGAAGCATTTATGGGCTGCCATATTTTTACTATACTGTTATTTTTAGTACTGCTTTTGTAATGCCGGACGTATAAATGCGATGCATTAAGAAATTAGTATAATTGATTTTGTACATACATATGAGTCTAATGGATCATACCTACCGCCCAACCTACAACACACCTAGTATTTTGTGTTGATGTTTAGATTCTCATATTAATTGCACTGGCTTCCGTGATTTCGTTAACGTTTTTCTTTTCGGAATACAGATATTTTTCATTATGTCAATATATGTTAGTAATTGTTTTTTAATTGTTTTTCGTCTCTACGATAAAAGTAGCATTTGGCCAATTTTTATATCATGTCAACATACTATTATATTTTGAACAACAGATTGGCACATGAAGAATTTAGCTTGTATATATATGCAAGAAACGCGACAAATACTAGTAACTGCAAACCCCTATACATGTTAAGAGACAATGCATTTGCCTAACCTTATCGTTAAATGAGATTTCGTTACTGTAACTTGTATGAAGACTCTTGAAGAAATTCTGTATTATCATTATCGTGATCCTCTCAAGATAGGCTTCGATAACTGAGGCTACTGACTCAGCATTTGTTGCATAGATAGCTTTATGTCTCTATTTGTTGCATTCTGTATATAAAATAAATACTCAGACATTGAGGATATATAATATTTAAAGTTTAAAATATTGTTGAAATGAATATACAGAAATGTTACAGGGCAATCCAATAGGGACAAAATCATAGACATTTTTAGCTAAAGCCAGGGACTTTTCAGCACCTTATTGCGTGTGTGTGTGTGATTATGCGTGTGTGTGAGTGTCTGTGTGTACATAGATACAAACATACTTACATACATAGAGACAGTCATACGTTTATATATATACTATATGTACTTCTAGTTAAATCTCCGACTACGGATTGATATTTAGAGAGTTTTCTGCGAAGTGCTGTTCGGCATTTGGCTTAAATAGAGACAGCCTTGGTGAACTCATACAACGAGACAAAATTAATATTTATCATGTGGGTATATGTTCTTAATAGAAATTACTGCACTCGATCTTCTAAATCCTTCATACAACTACTTTTCTAACATATCCTTTATCAAACTTCATCCTAGTTATATCGATTCTAAATTTTACCGAGATATTTTCTCACGTTTTGGGTGAAATCCAACTTTCGCTTATTCTGGTTTGAGATTGGATTATTTGATATATAATTTCTCTTATCCAGTCTTGTTTCGCATCATTTGTACTCGGATATCGGCACGTAGAAATTACTTTGCGTCTTCGGGGAAATGATGTGAACTATAACAAAATTGCAACGCTGATACATATTTACTCAAACTAATATTTAATGTGCTCTGCAGCCAGATCTTATTTAAATGGTAATCAAGTTTTAAGTTAATAATACTCATTGCTTTTCATACGATTTCTGAATAAGTTAATATATTTCTCAAAATAATATCCATCGTATTTTCTCCCTATACCCCTATTTCCATTGTTATCCTTGATAGTTCGCAATTCTTCTAAATGTAACAGGTAAAGTTTCGATGGAGTAGTCTGAATTTCTGTTGCACGTTGGTGGAAGAAAGATTTGCATAGAAATACTATTCGGCTCACTCTGATTGCAAATGTACGCAGTTTGTTGCGTTGAACCACAAGACACTGGTCTTATAAAAGGCAGGAATCTAGGCGAACACGTACGGAAAATTGCACTTATAAGTTTATATATATATCCGATATGGTCTCTTGTTCAGCACATTAGTTATGATCAGAGAAGCTTACTCTATCGTGAGTAACAGAAGTAGACATGTTTGTAACATTTTCATAAATTTCGCCGTTGGTCAAATATTCTTGACATGAACTTTAGCCTGCTGAGGAGACTATAGTGTCTACCAATAAGGCAATAACGCTCCTTGCTCAAGGGTTACGTTTCAGATATAAATATAAAGCTGCTCCCTGAACGTGCCCAATAAAAGCATTCATTGTTGATATTGAATTTGCTTGGATACCAGATATTCTGAATCCTGTTAGAAGTACTTCAGGGTAGCTGATTTAATATGAATAAATCTGTCTTACTCTCAGTCATGTAGGGGCCAAGGAACAAGTGATCTTCTACTCTGAAGTAAATAGTAGATGGCTTTGATCTTCATTGTTGGATTTGTATATAATTCTTTCATCTCTTTAGAAACACACCGATTTGGTTGCAGTATTCCGAGTTGATGTCAACAAGTCTAGCGTCTCACACAAAAGTTTAATTGTAAGAGCAAACCCATCAGCATAGCCATAATCAGAGAGACACAATTTCTGCTGATTGCTTGATTACTTTTGCTTCGTAGTGCGGTCTTTGTCTTGGGGGAGGTCAAAGTCTCTTCCTAATGATGAGGTCCATTGCCATCTCAAAGAGCGAAAGAAACGGAGAGTCAACCTGAATGTTAACTGCTGCTTTTGTACTGTCTGTGTTTACGGAAACTTTAGAGAAATCTACAAACACGATTGATGTCACTAGCGTGGAGATTCTCATCTTACCTAAAATTATTATTATGGTAAAGTCTGTGTAGTTTGGGTGACACGTTGAGAAAGATTTCTTTGGTCCGTCATAGAATAGGATCAAAGCGTGGTGAGATTTTTGAAGGGGCATAGAGTTGCATAATTTTCAAGTTAGAAGTTAGAATGTAATTCCTCTAGTTATGAACTCTTTTTAATTAAGAAAAAGTATCCATTTCCATTTTTAATATTATATTTTGGAGGTTTTTAATTTTAATAATAGACAAAGACTCTTCAAATATATTGATCTTTCCGTCGAAGCATTGAGGGAAATGTTTGGTTTGAGAAAGAAATCGATAAATATAAGCACCATTATATTAATATATTTCAGATGTATTATGGACACTAGAAATCTTTTAGCTAAACTGAAATGTGTTAAAGTAAGGGATGGTGGAAAAGTACAATGAATAATGGAAAATATTTTCTCAGCCATGGAAACCATTCACTGAGAAGTCTTTAAGTCCGAAGATTTTATCTAACGCTAACACTCTTTTTGTGTGTGCTTGACATTGTAAATATCGTTCGTCCATCTGTGTCAATATAGACACAGACATACATAAATTACGTCTATAGATATATAATCACTTGATATGTCTATGAATATCACCCGACTGCATTTAACTAGAGCATCAATATTTTGATAATTGCGCTGACGAGTGTGGAAACTTATTTTGGAATATTGGTTTAATTTTAGTTCTACACATTCCTATTTATTCAAACACCCCAGGAGATATTTGTTTGCCTGGAGATGCTAAAATCTTGATTAGCGTTGTTCTAGCATACGATATGGATTTTACTAATCAATATGATCCATCCTTTCACTATTTTTACTGGCAAGTATTCTCATTCAGAAATTATCTATCGTTTGATAGCAATATTCTGAGCCATCGTTACTTCCTATTTCTAATACAGCATGATTGGCAAATAAATTCGGATTGGATAGATATACCTCGATCATTAATTAGATGCAGTGGTGCATTAACTTTTTAATGTTGTGATGATATAATCAACCTATCGTGAAATACTGAAAGCATAAGTCTAATCAGGTTGTCCAAACGAATTTGTCGAGATATTTCAGATGAAGAATGAAGTGAGAGCGAAAGGATATAGGACATAGATGCACAATATGAACAGCGACGAATATGATAACATCTAATAATCTGCCTTTCCCCATTCTCACCTTCCCACATGTATGTCTGTATATGTATGTGCGATATGATGTTTGTGGCCTAATATGTAGATTATTGTATTTTATAGGCAGAATTGTAAAGACGTACTATTTTAAAGACGTGCTAATTTTAAAGCCGTACAGAATTTTAGAATCATATTAATACCTATTTTCTTTTAAAGAAGTCAATTTAAATTCTTTAACTGCTGATCGCTATATCAAAAACCGATTTAATACCATTTCTATTTCAGCACCAGCCACCTTCACCGCATAACATGTGGTGTGCAGTAAACATCTAAACCGCTGTATACTGGTTTCAAATTTTAGCGCAAGGAGAGTAATTTCAGAGGTGGGGTAAGTCGATTACATCGATCCCACAGTTCAACTGGTGCTTATTTTATCGAGTTCGAAATGTTAAAAGGCAAAGTAGACCTCGGCAGAATTTGAAATCAGAACATGAAGACTGACGAAATGCCACTAAGTATTTCGCTCGGCATACTGAGAATTCGGGCAGCTGACCGCCTTATAAGTCTCCTTATATTATGTGTGTATTCATAACAATCAGTGGTCAGTTCCTCTCACTTGTAATTGCTTCTCTAAATCAGGAACTTTTATTGCTCTTATACACATTTGAACGTATAACATATTAAGGGAATCGACGAATGCTTGCGCTAACCAGACTGAAGTCTAAAACGTAGGATCAGTACAATCTATAATTCTAAATTAACATATAATGTCGAATTTCACAATAACAACAAAGTATAAAATCACTCTGTTAACTGTACGTTTCAAAATATTTGTTCCCTAACAAAAAGAAAAAAATGTCTTCGATTTTGAAGCTGTCCTTCGGATCAATTTGTAGTATATTTTACCAAAAAGTAAAGCTGGAAAAGTCACAATCCTAGAAACGTATTGGGGAAGACGATAAGATTTATCTTACAGGAGACAGTCCCTTTCGAAGTATCAAATCGATGCATTCGATTTATGATCTACTTGCTAGCAAAAACTGTCCGATGAACGGCAACGGGAAACTCAGAATAACAGGTTTTGTTGAATTCTCTGCTGCTTTAAATAAAGCATATTACTCTACCACTGGTATTTGAGTACTCTTTTTTCCACCTTGTTTCACAGTTATGTGTTTACTCCGGTATATATATATATATATATATATATATATATATATATATATATATATATATATATATTATATATATATACATACATACATACATACATACATACTCACACACACACACACACACACACAAATGTATGCATATAGCCTTTATCCCTTTTCTATTCTTCGGTTTCTTTCTATCGTTTTACTCCTTTATCACACTTTGTCTGTAAGGCCATATGCAATAATAGGGAAACTATATACAGATGTGTCAATCCCATCTATTTCTAATCTAAACTAGCCTGAGGATCATGTAAGCCTACAGGGAAAATTCAGAGTAAAGAGAAGACAAACTCGACCCAAATGATATACAACTGTCCACAATGGGATTGGGCATTGTTTTTCCCATAGTTTACACTCGATGATTTGTGTGTTTGTGTGTTCGTGTGCGTACCTACGTGTATGTCTGTGTATGGGCATAAGTGTGTGTGAACCAGTGTATGCGCATCAAGATTGTTCGTGTGTGTTTACTTATTCCCACAAATACGCATACACACAAATATACATGAATACGAACGGTGCTTTTCAGAACACATGTGCAAGCAAGATTAATAAACGTACAGAGAAAGATAGTGAGAGGGTGAGAGAGAGAAAGATATAATCGAGAAACAATACTAGAGTTGTACAGAATATTAGATGCATTAAAATTTAACCAGTGAGACAAATGTAATATGAAGACAAACTTCCATTCTGAGAAAATATATCTTGCTGAATAGATGCCTATTATATCACATTTGAAGGAAATGTTGAAGTGCGTAATATAAATCTTTCTCATCAACATGTTACCTTCAGGTCTTTAACAACAAATCATGTTATATTATATGCCATGTTAAAATATATATGATGGCAAACCAATTATGCTTGCCATCTGTCTTATCACACATTCCCCATACAATATCATATTACTTATGATCTTGGAAAATATACGGACTAAAATTTTGTTACAAATTACAGCTTTTCTTATATAATTATTAATGTATTCCCTTTACATGTTGAATGTTTCCAATGCAGTTTATTTCTTCGAGGGCATGAAGTGGTGTTTACGAGTAAACATTCATACGCACACACGTAAATACATGTGCGGAAATTCATGTGTGAAGGCGGGTGCAGATTATGTCTGAATATATACAACTTAGTTCAAAAATCGAATTCATTCGCAGCATTTATATATTCACACATTTTCATGTAGCAACCTATCTATCTATCTGTCTGTCTATTTGTCTGACTGTCTGTCTGTCTGTATGTATGTATGTGTGTATGTATGTATGTATGTATGTATGTATGCATGTATGTATGTATATTTGTCTGTCCCTCCATCTATTTCTCTGTTTTTATATATGCATGATATAGTGAAGATAAAGGAATAAAAATATGTAGGAACTTGTGAGAAGCAGTATGTGCTTATATATATATATATATATATATATATATATATATATATATATATATATTTGTGTAAATATGAAGTGACAAGCCTATATGTAAAAGTACCTGATGTGATGTAAGGGTGTATGTAGGTTCTAGTAATGTGTTTTGGCTGTGTATAGGCTTAAATATATATGTTTAAATTATAAAGGCATTATATACAGATAGAAATGGTTTGTAGTGTGGAAAGGAGTATGTAGAGTGTGAAAAGATGTTGGAGGAAAAATGATTGGGTGTATGTGCATGAGATGTGTAATTCAGGAATAACCGGCGATATGGCGTTAAATTTAGTCCAGTTGGCTTCTATTTTTAGTGGTGATATATAATGAATGTGGCATAATGCGGACGCTGAAATACGCTTCCTGACAAATTACATTCAGCTGATAAGAGTACCGTGAATTCGTCGAAGTGTGGTAGACGTCCAAAAACCTGCACAAGTGATCCGACAGAGAAATTAATATTAGCGGCTAGAACATTTGATGACATCCAGATATATTTAGTCATATATATTTCTCAGCCTCTGAAACTCAGTATGTAGCTACGCCGGTTGTGTTCTCCATTTCTGAAGTAACAATAAGCAAGAAGAACATTCTTGAGTTTGATGGTTGATACTTGTTATATCAAGGCTCTGTTAAAATCGCTAATTCTTGAAGAATGTTCATGGAATTTCAATAGTTGATAGATATGCTAAGTACATTATCATAGATAAACGTAAACTAGACAGAGTTCCAAGAGATGCTGGCAAATAAATGAATATATCTGAATATCTGATGTCGGCTTGTCTTCTGGTACCATGAAGTAAGCTAAGAAAGGTGAAATAATCTCTAACTTGAAATAGAATGTAACTGTACATAGTGCCTAGACTCAGTGAGAGGGATGAAATAGAGTGCTTCTACGATTCCTTTTATATTAACTGGTTACGTTATCAACAAAACAATAACTGATTTTTACTCTGTAATTTTAGTGCGACAGTGAGAGGCATTAGCAATGATATAACTGATGAAATATCTACTCGAATGGAGAGTACCGAGTTGAACTATGCACTCTATAAGATCAGGCCAATAAAGAGATCGAATCTATGGCATCCTTTGACTGTAGTCTTACCTGCATAGTCATCATTGCGTGTATAACTAGCACACTTAATTTGAGATATGTGAATGATTCGCTGACGTAGAATCGTTTCTTATCACTTGATTTTAAGAAAAATGAATTATCGGAAGATTGGTTGTACGCAAACTAAAAATGCATTGAAATGCTCGATGCATTTACGAAGTATGAGTAGCAACAGCAACAATGCTCTATCTGGCACTTTCTCCAGACATTCTAGTAGGTTGCTGTTCCGCGAAGCAATAAAAAAAGCAGATAGTATGCTGGTTGTCCTCCTACCTGTTTAGCGAAAATTAAATTATCTCACTTCTGAAGACATAACCAAATTGAATGCGTTACAAGATAAACACACACTCAAATGTTTTACTGCAAAACAGTATGTCATATGGGTGTCTGATTACAGGACCAGGAACGGAAATGACATTTTATAATCAATAATAAAACTTGCTGAGACAGATGTTCCCAAAGTTGTTCATGCATACTAAGAAGTAAGTATGGTTCCTACATATGCACCACAAAAGCGGACATTACGAATCACTGGCAGCAACATTTTATTGAATAACTAAACCGACCCGAAAAATGCTCTTGCGACCATCTGTAATGTGTGTAGCAAAGTCAAAACAATAGGGATGCGGATCTCTTGCGAAATATGGAAGTAACTGTAACTGCTGTCTCTGAGCCAAGACTGAGGAAATGTCTTAGTTTCATGCTTTCCCATAAAGGATTACAAGTATGGTGGGAGAGAACTGAAATATATATCGCTCTAAAATATATGTAGACTGTTGGCAATGCTGCAGTAACATCTTAATGATGTCCGTAGAATAAACGTTTACTTCCAGAGAATGACAAGAAGTACAGAAATTAACAAGGGGTGCTTTGCTCTCAGTCCCAAAGAAATTAACATAAATAATGCTTGGGTAACTGCAAATATACACACACTATTTCATGTAGAATATCAGTGTTGATATTGTGTCGGTATGGGAAACAATAGCAACATGTTTACATTGATTCAGTGTCAGGATCTGTCTATCTTACCGTAAATTCAATTGTATTTAGCGGTTTCATGAAGGTTTTCGCTATTGTGGAAAGAGAGAGATATTTCGGGCGCCATAAATACATCAAATTTATGGCATCTTTTATAGCCTTAACTGTACATCTTTGTTTGTAGCTTTCATAGATTTCTGAAGAGCGAAGCCATTATTCTTCTGTAGCTTCAGAGTTTAAATTGGACGCTTATATTCCAAAACACCGGTGACTAAATGTCTTCTTGCCTCATAAGATTGAGCGGTTTTTTTTATTCACAGATAGGTAATGGGCGTGTCGCGTCTATGAAGACGATATCCAAAATCATGCTCATATTCAAGACCACTGGAATGAGTTGAAAATGAATATACACAATATTGATTTGATTCACTCTATTTTCAGCGGTCATAAAAAATTTATATGTTATGGTGTTAACTCACTTACGTGTTCCCTTGAAGCCCGATAAAAGGTGAATTGTTTCTTGATTCCAAGAACGTTGTCGCCGAACCCAACTTGCCAGCTCGTACTATATCATGTAATGTAATATCGTGGTACGTGCATACAGGATGTAAAACCTACCTAATATTAATGTATGCATTAGTTGGCTACTAAATATTAAAAGTACACACACACACACACCACAATTATAGTACCCAATTACAATATTACATGCGTGTGCGTGAGTTTGTTTTTAATTCATTATACCGAGTTAACTCATTGTATGAGTTAACGTTGTTATGTGTGTGTGTGTGTGTGTGTGTGTGTGTTTGTGTGAGCATTCAGTTTAAGGTTCGCATATGTGTAGCGAAGAAAAGCGTATATATTATACATTCTGACTTGTAATATACCACATAGCTCCGGTAGCGTGGATATGCCTCTAAAATCATGCAAACTTGTGACACAAGTTATATGAGTGTCTGATCACCATATATATGTGTGCCTGTATGTATGTATGTATGTATGCATGTATGGATATATGCATGTATGTATGTATTTAAGCATGTATGTATGCTGTATACATGGATATATATATATGTGTGCATATATATGCATTTAAGTATGTCACTGCTCCTAAAAATCGTATGACCTTACGAACTAGCTAAATTATTCTGACCAGTCATTCGTATAATTATCTCTAGGCTGGCTACTGTGAAACTGATTTCCTACGTTTCGAAACATCAGATACAACAATAATGTCAACATCAACAAGAGGAGGCGCGATAGCCCAGTGGTTAGGGTAGCGGACTCGCTGTCGGAGGATCGCGGTTTCGATTCCCAGACCGGGCATTGTGTGTGTTTATTGAGCGAAAACACCTAAAGCTACACGAGATTCCGGCAGGGATGGTGGCGGCCCCTGTTGTATTCCTTGGCTCCTATTTTCTCTCACTCTTTCTTCCTGTTTCCTGTCCCAGACTTCCTACGCAACCGCTGAGCCTGGATGCGCATTCATTCATCAGTCGATGCTCTCGGTGTCGGGGGTTGACCTGCTTTCACTTCTGCGGGTCTTACGAATAGCAAAGGACCACGTTTGGAACTTCTCCCGCTACACACAAATGGGACGAAGACCGCTTCGCTCAACAAACAAACAAACAACAGCAACAACAATAAGAGAAAGCAACACTTCCCTGTTTTAATGTTATTGCTCCGTTGAACTTCCGTTCATTCTAGGTTTTTATTTGTTTCCACATCAAACCGTTACTGTATTCGAGACGCTCTTTTTCTCTTGAACATTGCACGTGTTCAATCTACAAGAAAGTTTCTACCAACCACATTTTATTTTATTTATTTATTTATTTAATGGTTTTACGTGTATTCCTCTTGTATTTTCGCCCTCATAAACGAATAGCCAAGCCAGCATCATTATTTTTCTAAGGCGGCGAGCTGGTAGAAACGTTAGCACGACGGGCGAAATGCGTAGCCATATTTCGTCTGCCGTTACGTTTTCAGTTCAAATTCCGCCGAGGTCGACTTTGCCTTTCATCCTTTCGGGGTCGATAAATTAAGTACCAGTTACCCACTGGCGTCGATGTAATCGACTTAATACGTTTGTCTGTCCTTGCTTGTCCCCTCTGTGTTTAGCCCCTTGTGGGTAGTAAAAAAATAGGTATTTCGGCTGCCGCGACATTCTTAGTTCAAATTCCGCCGAGGTCGACTTTGATGTCATCCTTTCGGGGTCGATTAAAGAAGTACCAGTCACCCACTGGGTCGATATAATCGACTTAATCCGTTTGTATGTCCTTGTTTGTCCCCTCGTCGTGTAGCCTCTTGTGGGCAGTAAAGAAATAAGAAATTTTAGCGCGCCAGGCGAAATGCTTAGCAGGTATATTTCCTCTCTCTTTAGCGACTGAGTTCCAATTCCGCCGAGGTCGACCTTGTCTTTCATTCTTTCGGGATCGATAAATTAGATATCAGCTGTGTACCGGAGTCGATCTAATCGACTGTCCCCCTCCCCAAAACTTTCAGGCCTTGTTTCTGGAGTAGAAATGAATATCTGTATAAACGATTTTGTTATTAAATATATTCTAACAGCATACAAATGTCGCAATTTCTTACTGCAGCATTGGACAATGCAAACGGTAACAAGCCTCCCTTGATCCTCTGTTTTACAAGTATATTTCAATGTATCTCTCTCTCTCTCTTTTTCTCGTTGTATAACATACAGTGTAATACTTCTCAAATTTATCTTATTTATTTGCTGTAACATATCATATCTGACTGTTCCGTTTCACAAAATATATCGATTTAAATTTTAGATATAATATTTCATCATTTTCCTTCATATCCTGCTTGTTTTATTTTTAATATAGCAAATTTTTAGGAGAAACGAAAATCATGACACCTGGACGATTCCATAATTGTTTTCTTATATATATATATGTAATGAAATTTCCAACTTCATAATCTATGTTTTATTACATGGCTGCACCAAGTGTTTGGTGATTAGTTGTTTTTTTGTTTGATATTATTTCTAAAATGTATTACTATACATCAATGAAAGTTGATAAATATTTCTTGTCTGTCTTATTTTATTCGCTCAGTTTCTTAATTTAATTGTTTTCTCACGCATAATTGCTGTCGTTTTTGTTTTTCTCCTTTCATTGTTTTATCTCCTACAACACAAATGTACTTCTGCTACTACTTTAATTCTCTATTTCATCTGAAATAAATTTATATTAATAAATACTTGTATATAGCTGAACGTTTACACATACTTCAATGCATTTTTCACAAAGACAGAAGCATTCAACACGAACGCAAATAAGAAACATGACACACGTACCGACGTGTATATGTATATAACATTGTACGAATGTTCATTCAGCACACATTATCCAAAGAACACAAGTGCAGGAAACTTTTTGTGTGTTAGTGATCTCTGCATGCCTATAAACGCACAGACATTAATACACATAACTATCTGTATATATCCGTGGGTGTACGGTGAGGGTGTCTCTGTCTGTGTCCCTGTGTCTATGTGTGCGTGTGTCTGTGTGTGTGTGTACTTTGTAGTATTGAATATACTCGCAATAAAGCTTAAGCATAAATGTACACACAAACACAAAACACCAGCATACATACACAAACCAACCAACTGCATACACACAGAAATGCATACGTGCACCCTGTATTCTCAATCGGCAATAAATTTTTTAAACTGACAACATTATCGATATTTTTACATTGTAAAAAATATTTTATTACCGCAATATTTCATTTCTCTATTCATTCTAGTGTTTAAGTACTTTTTCTGTACCATCAATTGTTTCAAAAATTCTTGCTTAACAACTGAAATTCAAAAAATATGACCTATGCATACTCTATTTTTCTTTAAAAACCGTGCTTTACAATTCATCATCTCCAGCGTTTATATTTAAATAACATTTTCAGATAGATTAACTGACATTTTTGTTTATTCCATATTGTGCTTAGTATTGATAAAGAATGAAGGAACTCGGCTGCAGTTTGTTAGTATCACTAATCGATACCAGACGAAATACGCACGCACACACACACACATACACACACATATATATATATATATATGTATGTAAGCATCTCTGTCTATTGGTCAGTCTCTCTCTCTTTCTATGTCTCTCACTCTCTCTCTATATATATATGTGCATGTATATGAATTTATATAAATTATGCATATATATGTTTGTATAAATGTCAATGTGTATGTGGGTATTTTATTTTATGCATCTGTTTACAGAAGTTATTGTTTGTTAAAAATTTGTTTTTGTCAAAATAAAATGAAAAAATTAAAATCTTCTTCAGTAAACGTCTGTCAATGATTGTCTGTCTGACTTTATTCAGTATATGAGACTCCGACTGCCATCTGCATCCTGAGCAGCAACATATTTATTAATGAGATTTATAACAAGTAAATTGATATACGCTTCTACCATATTTTCTGAAACTTGATTTATGGAAACAAATGAAAATTTAGTGAGGCTATCACACTAATAGTATACTTATAGATATTTTACTCATCTATCTATCTATCTATCTATCTATCTATCTATCTAAGCCACCATTCGGTCCCTGGTAGACGAACAGGGGCGCGAATTGCTCGAGCCAAGTAAAATGTGTGAGGCCTCTCAGCAGCATTTTGCCCGACTGTTCGGGACGAGTGGAGGGCAAGAACGTAGGGTGGACTTCAGTGCCTACCTACATAGCCTATAACGACTCTCGACAAGAAAGGCAGGGTGCTGCGAAGGTGCCATCACGGCGGCGGAAGTGCAGGACGCGATGGCAGAATGCTCGAGGGACAAATCACCGGGTTTGGATGGTCTACCCTACGAGCTTTACAATTGTATGCCAGACTTGTTTGGAGATCTCTTGGCGGCGGAGTACTGCAACTGGCAGCAAAACGGGAGCATTCCTGGTTTTGTGAGCCGAGGAGCCGTAACACTGCTGAAGAAAGATCTAAACAAGGGAAATGTAATAGATAACTTTAGGCCCATCACTCTGCTTAATGCAGACTTGAAAATTTTGGCCAAGGTGCTAGCCAAGAGAAACTGGTCGACAAGGCGCAAACATGCGCCGTGCCAGGCCGGACCATCCATGACAACCTCGACCTGATGCGCTACATCATAGACAGGGTAGTTAACGAACCTGGCATGGGTGGAGCGCTGATCAATTTGGATCAATCGAAAGCTTTCGATAGGGTAGACCATCGATACTTGGAGACGGTCCTCAGAGCGGCTGGCTTCGGTCCGGTCTTCCGCGGCTGGATAGCCGCTTTGTACAGAGGCATCCGTTCGGTAATTCGCGTGAATGGACATCTATCGAGACCCTTCGACATCGCACGTTCGGTCCGTCAGGGATGCCCCCTCTCGTCGCTTCTATACGTTTTGACTCTCGAGCCATTATTGCGGAAGCTGGCAACTTTGAGGGGCATCCCTCGAGAACTGGGATGCGGGACGAGCGTGTCTGCATACGCGGACGACGTCACCGTCATAGTGTCTAGCCACGAGCACATCGAGCAGGTCGGCGAGACACAGAAAAACTACGAAGCGGTGACAGGAGCGAAAATCAACCAAGAAAAGTCAGTGGGCTTGCGACTAGGCACCTGGAGAAGCAAGCCCATGCCGTCCACCAGCGCCTCCGTTGTGGGACGCTGGACCGACGGCCCGGTTGAGTTGCTCGGGGTCTGGTTTGGCAGGACCTCCAAGTGGAGAAGAACTGGAACGAGATAACGAGTAGGGTGGTCACTCTCGCCCGGCAATGGGCCGAGAGGAAACTGTCCCTAAAAGGTCGGGCGGAGGTGGCGAACACGTACATCGCGTCCGTCATCTACTACCGCCTGACCGTCGTACCTTGTCCCGACCCTACCATCACCAAACTACAACGCATTCTCTTTCACTTCTTGTGGAAAGGATGCGTCCCGATGGTCAGGCGATCCATTTGTTGTCAACACCCGTTAAAAGAAGGGCTGGGCATGCCGTGGTTGATGATGCGCAGACACGCCCTGAGACTGCGACATCTCTGGCTCTATGTAGACGACGGTGAACAGGTGTTGTTGCCGTTTGTGAGGCACGCTTTCCCGCAGCTCATCTCCATGACCGAACTGCAGTCGTGGATAAAAAAGAGGCCGAGGAAGGGCGAATGGCACCGCGAGTGTCGCGTTGCTCTCAAGCAACTCTGCCGTCCTGGGTCGACCTTGAGTGACTTCAACACAAACAAAGCATTCTATAGGGGATTAGTGGAGGGGAGGTACGACGACGAGCTCGGGGCGAACCTGGACGTCGACGAGGAGTACCTGACCCGCCTGTTCAGGACGACTTTCGGGCCAGGGCCCATGGACAACTTCCAGAGATCCCTGGCCTGGCAGTGTTACCGAGAAGCGCTACCCGTTCGGGATAAGCTCTACAGACACGGCTCGAGAAACACGGGGCCGACCTTCCCGAGATGCGGTCAGAGCGACGAAACCATTCTGCACGCACTCGTGCAGTGTCCAACAATTTCCGACCTGTGGGCTTGTGTCGAACATCTGCTGTCACGTGTGGGATGAGTCGGTTTATCAGCTGAGTCTATCGTCAATATTGTCACGCCTCCTTCCTTCAAACGGGAAGGAAGAGCTATTTTCATCATCCTTGTGGCTATGGCGAAAGAATGTATCTGGTGGACGCGTCTGAAAAGATTGGAGACAAACACTTTCCTCTCTGGTCAATCTCTCATTAACTTCTTCAAGTACCACTTGAAAAGGAAAGTGAGAGTAGAGAGGCAAGTTTTGTCTAGCGAATGTTTTAAAAAAGATGGGTGAATGTAGCAAGGATGGCACGTATGAATAACGAAGCCACCTTGAGCATAATCCTATGAACCCAGAAATTGAAAACAGAGGGTTACCCACTTGCAAACAAATGTGGTAACATATAACAATATTGACCAAGGTTACCGTGGTCTTTTTCGTAGGCTTTTCTTCCCACGGATAAACCTTACTTGCTTTCCCCTTTACACCATGTATCATAACACTGTGATACACGATCCCTATTGATCGTTCCCTTTTTTTTCCTCTTCCCCTTTTTTTCACCTTTTTCTTCTCTTTTCATTTCTCTTGTTTTTGTTCTTTTCTTCCCTTTTACGATCCCTCTTCATCGAAAACCTACGCCACCCACTTTTTTTCATTCCCCAAAAGAAAAGCTCTACCTTGTAACTTGTCCCATCTGTGTGCAGCCCTGTGTGGCCAATAAAGAAACTTATCTATATATCTATCTATCTATCTATCTATCTATATATATATATATATATATATATATATATATATATTATATATATATATATATATATATATATATATTTATCTATCTATCTATCTATCTATCTATATGTCTATCTATACCTTTTTATTTAATTTTTAAAAAAATATTTTTTATTTCTGCATATGTATGTATGTCTCTCTCTCTTCTCCTCCCCCCTCTTTCTCTCTCTCTCTCTCTCTCTGGATATTCAATATCTAGATTAACTATTTTCGTTTTTGCATGTTTACACTCCTCACACAAAGACGTATGACATGGCTTCGACATGATAGCCGAATGGAAGATGGCAGAATCCCCAAGGACATACTCAACGGAGAGCTTGCTAGGGGCACTAGGTCTGTGGGAAGACCGTTTTTACGATACAAGGATGTTTGCAAAAGGGACATGAATGCCTGCAACATCAATATTACCAACTGGGAGGCAGTTGCCACCAACCGTGGAGATTGGCGACGTACCGTAAAAGTGGGAACACAAAGGAGTGACATAGAGGGAGAGGAGAAATTCAAATTATCTATGTTCTGTAAAACCTAGTTTTTCATAAAGTCAGTATAGAGTAGATAACAAATAATATACATATTCAAAGTGTTTGATAGTTGGTAAATAGCAAGCAACACACTAGAATAAAAATTCTAAGTAAGTGATAATGACAATAGGGATCATTATTTAAAACAATGTACGTTTCTCGGTATAAAATGCTCATGATCGTGCAATGTTTTATTTCTAGTAGGTACGTATTACCTGTATATGTCACCGAAAATTTTACCCAAAAATTTTTCGAAAACTTTTCACCGAAAATTTTACCTAAAAATTTTTCAGAAATTTTACCCAAAACTTTTTCAAAAATTTTCACCGAAAATTTTACCAAAGAATTTCCCGAAAATTTTCACCGAGAAATTTCCTAAAAATTTTTCAAAAATTTTCACCGAAAATTTTACCCAAAAATTTTACACAAAAATTTTTACAGTTTCCACCGAAAATTTAGCCAAAGAATTTTTCGAAAATTTTCACCGAAAATTTTCTCGAAAACTTTTTGAACCGAACATTTTTCATGCGAACATTTTTCAAAAATTTTCTCCCGAACATTTTTCAAATATTTTTACCGAAAATATTTCCCATAAATTTTTCCCAAATTTTCACCGAAAATTTTCTCGAAAACTTTTTGAACCGAACATTTTTCATGCGAACATTTTTCAAAAATTTTCTCCCGAACATTTTTCAAATATTTTTACCGAAAATATTTCCCATAAATTTTTCCCAAATTTTTACCGAAAATTTTATACAAAATTTTCCAAAATTTTCACGGAAAATTTTACCCAAAAATTTTTCGAAAATTTTACGCAAAACTTTTTCAAAAATTTTCAACGAAAATTTTACCCAAGAACTTCTCCAAGTTTTTCACCGGGAATTTTCCTAAAAATTTTTCAAAAATTTTCACCGAAAATTTTACCCAAAAATTTTTCGAAAATTTTCACCGAAAATTTTCTCGAAAAATTTTTCAACCGAACATTTTTCATCCGAACATTTTTCCAAAATTTTTATCCGAACATTTTTCAAAAATTTTCACCCGAACATTT
The DNA here is from genome assembly GCF_006345805.1 of Octopus sinensis. Taxonomy (NCBI): domain Eukaryota; kingdom Metazoa; phylum Mollusca; class Cephalopoda; order Octopoda; family Octopodidae; genus Octopus; species Octopus sinensis. Next base: position 75,185,312 of record NC_043003.1, on the reverse strand, counting down.
TTCAAAAATTTTCATACGAACATTTTACCCATAAATTTTTCAAAAATTTTCACGGAAAATTTTACCAAAAAATTTTTCGAAAATTTTACGCAAAACTTTTTCAAAAATTTTCAACGAAAATTTTACCCAAGAACTTCTCCAAGATTTTCACCGGGAATTTTCCTAAAAATTTTTCAAAAATTTTCATCGAAGATTTTACCCAAAAATTTTTCAAAAATTTTCACCGAAAATTTTACCCAAAAATTTTTGCAGAGTTTTCACCGAAAATTTAACCAAAGAATTTTTCGAAAATTTTCACCGAAAATTTTCTCCAAAAATTTTTCAACCGAACATTTTTCATCCGAACATTTTTCCAAAATTTTCATCCGAACATTTTTCAAACATTTTCACCCGAACATTTTTCAAAAATTTTCATACGAACCCATAAATTTTTCAAAAATTTTCACCGAAAATTTGACAGAAAATTTTCCAAATCTTTCACCGAAAATTTTACCCAAAAATTTTTCGAAGACTTTCACCGAGAATTTTACCCAAAAATTTTTCCAAACTTTTCACCGAAAATTTTACCTAAAAATTTTTCAGAAATTTTACCCAAAGCTTTTTCAAAAATTTTCACCGAAAATTTTACCAAAGAATTTCCCGAAAATTTTCACCGAGAAGTTTCCTAAAAATTTTTCAAAAATTTTCAACGAAAATTTTACCCAAAAATCTTTCGAAAATTTTCACCGAAAATTTTACCCAAGAATTTTTCAAAACTTTTGACCGAAAATTTTACCAAAGAATTTTTGGAAAATTTTCACCGAAAATTTTACCAAACAATTTTTCGAAAATTTTCTCGAAAAAGTTTTGAGCAGACATTTTTCCAAAATTTTGACCCGAACATTTTTCAAAAATTTTCACGGAAAAGTTTACCCAAAAATATTTCAAAAATTTTGTCCGAATCTTTTCCCAAAAATTTTTGGAAAATTTTCCCTAAAAATTTTACGAAAATTTTTACCGAAAATTTTACCCAAGAATTTTTCCAAAATTTTCAACGAAAATTTTACTCAAATCTTTCTCAAAAATTTTCTCCGAGAATTTTGCTAAAAATTTTTCAAAAATTTTACCCATTAATTTTTCCAAAATTTTCACGGAAAATTTTACCGAAAATTTTCCAAAATTTTCATCAAAAATTTTACCCAAAAATTTTTCGAAAGTTTTCACCGTAGATTTTACCCAAAATTTTTGGAAAATTTTCACAGAAAATTTTACCCAAAATTTTCATAGTTATAAGTATGTTTTTAAACATAAAATATATATTAATACTGAGATATTCTCTTGACTAAGTATTGCAGCTATATATATATATATATATATATATATATACTCTTTAATCTTCTACTCTTTTATTTGTTTCAGTCA
>NC_043003.1:75156411-75178911 GCF_006345805.1 Octopus sinensis | reverse complement strand
TATAAAACTTACACTCCGAGACATGATTAATCGACGTTTCTTAAAGGCGCTAAACTCTAGAATTTCAAATTGACTGAAATGTTTAATTATATTTCCTAAACTAAATTTCACTTTGTGTTTCATGTCTCTGTTATTAATGAGATTCGCCAAAATTATACGCTGAGAAAGATTCCAACCAACAGGAAGACTGATAACGTAACCTTGTCCTTGTAACCAAGTTCCTACTATTAACGCTTCCATTAGCCTAGGTGCTATTATCATAAAGGTATTTTCGAAATACTTCTCCCTCATGAAGTATCATCTAAATTATAGGACGAGCATTTTCTCTCTTGATTGGCAATCTTTTATTGCATAGATGTGTGCCAAGACAATAAAAATGAAAAAGTAGAAATATATGTTAATTGCCAAATCTGTGGCAATATTGTTGTTGATGTCGTTAAACGTTTACATATATTGTACCCTTTGTTCTGCTTTGGCAGATATCCAACATAGCCTATAACGACAATTCCAAGAGTGATCGTTGGAGATTTTACAAATGACAGAAAACTAATATAATCATAATAACAACTGTACGTACTGCAATAAAAACTCAAAAATAACCTAAATTCGCGTGCAAGACCAACAACCCCAGAGACCTGACAAACCTCATCTCTGCACGTTATGGCTACTTCTGACAGCTCGAGGAAGTTAACCTCAACGTATGGGAAATTTTAGTTTCTATTTTCTATGTTTTACATTTTTTTCAATACTTTAAGAATTTTGACTTTCGTACATAGCGAAATTAAGTTATAGCTATCTCACCGTCTTGGATAGATACTCAGAGGTAACAAGTGAAAATCTTTAAATATTACGAGATTTTGAGTGAAAGATATTTTCAAATCAAATTGAGTTCAAATCTATATATTCTCTGTGCCCAGTTTCACAATCACTGATTATAGTGTATATGTGTATGCGTATGCGTGTGTGTGCATGAGTGTGTGTGTATGTATACATACATAACACACACACACACACATATATATATATGTATCTATCTGTCTATCTATATATCTATCTATCTATCTCTATATATGTAAGTATGTATATATATATACAATGCTACACCTAAGAGTACACTGCAAATCCCCTTAGCAATTAATCATTCCTATATTATATTGTCAGGCTGCTTAGATTTGTAATGTGCAGTCTAGCTCACCTCGTATAACCTGTAGATTGTGTTGATAATTTCAATAGGAATGAAGTGTGGCAGTGAATAAGTAGCATATACAACGATATTGAATGAAATACAAATACACCGAAATAAAAATACATTTGTGTATGTATATATATATATATACACAAATATAAATATATATATATATATATATATATATATATATATATATATATATATATATTATATATATATATATACACAAATATAAATATATATATATATATATATATATATGTATGTATGTGTGTGTGTGTGTGTGTGGTGTGTGTGTGTGTGTGTGTGTAGTACGATGTACAGAAATTGAATATTGAGAAAAAATTCGTCAGAATTTTAGAAAAAAACTCTTTTTCTTTCTTCATTATTATAACGCTTTCGTTCCTTTCTCAAACTTGTCATTTAAAATTTTGTGAATGTACAAACAGATTGTTCATTTATATGAAACATATGTCTTGGGGCCTTTTTTGTTTAGGAGACAACAATGTTTTTCTTTTGTTTTTTCGGGGGATTAGGTTCCATGGCAATGGAGATGAATAGATAGAAAAATAGGTAGGTAGATAGGTTGATAGATAGATAGATATATAGATAGATAGAAACTCAGACAGATATACAGATAGGTAGAGGGAGAGAGATAGAAGGGCTACCCTCGTCCTATTCATATATATTTTGTTAATAATTTGTCCTTTACCATTGTATTTGAATGGGTTTTAAAATGGCGACCTCTTAAAAAAAACTGGTAAGGTTTGGTAATGACTGAAAGTCATTTTTCTTTCTTTCTCTCTTCCCCTTTCCTTCTTTTTTTTCTCGTCTTTGGGTTATACTTAGAATAAAAAAATGTACTGTCTCACCTTCCAAACATTCAATTTTGGAGGGAAATTTTTGATCAGTATAATTCTATCTATCCATTTCCATTGTCATGGAACCTCACTCGAAAAAACAAACACAATATTCTCTTCTAAAGAAAAAAAACCCAAAATCATTTGTTTTATATAAATGGACAAGCTGTATGTACATTCACAAAATTTCATTTGACAAGTTCCAATGCTCTGCTTTCGGAAAGCTGGTCCAATGTTTTCCAGCTGAGCGTTTAACATATAACACTGAAATTAATGGAGTTATTGCTGTTCGGTCAGGAAAATACGAACAGCTGAACGTTTGTTTTCTGCTCTACCAAAACACAATACTTTCATCTTACATACTAAAAATACTTGTGATGTTGTCGGATGTCACAGTCTAGATTCAGAACGGCAGGTACCTCAAGCACTCGATGTCCTATAAAAATATACTTTGTAGTGCTATTGACGTCCCATAAAAATAGACTTTGTAGTGCATGAAGACACTCTACAACTTAAACGAACATCGGAAATGCTTTACAGAGTATGTGGAAAAAGTATGTAAATCATCATCTCGATTCGATATAGAAAACAACAATTTCAACATTAAATAAATTACAAATATAATATTCTTCTACGAGGAGATGCAAAGGAAAGGCCATCAATTTATTACTGATACATCATAGGACCGTCCTTTCAGATGACGTTGTCCTCCATCTGAATTTATAGATATGCAAGACATATTTCAGTGTCTAAATCTCCGCCAGTTTATCGCTCTATATTGTTACTTGTGTTAACGATCGAATGAAAGAAGTGAAAGCTGAACCACAGCAGAGAAAATTTAACCAGAGACTGCTAGAAACTATGCCACGACTTTCAAGAGATGCATATTAAGTACTAAAATGTATAGCTGAATATGGGCTGGTATATGGATACCTCTCACTCCATACTAGGTTTGAATGCTAATAGCCGAACCTTATAAAGGTGAGATATAGACTTACATAAAATTGTTCGGAATATAATACGATCAACAAAGAGAAATGAGTAGTCATAAATGAACAGATACATTAACCTGATAATAACATTTCAACCAACTGTTCAGTCTAAAATATTATTTAAAATTAAATTCCACATGAAAGACCAACTAGCTAATTGTTTACCCCTATATTCAGCAAGAGGAATATGAACGTTCCTGTAATAAATGTTCGAATAACAACAAACACAACTACTACTACTACTACTACTACTACTACTACTACTACTACTACTACTACACTACTACTACTACTACTACTACCACCACCACCACCACCACTACTACTACTACTGCTACTACTACTACTACTACTACTACTACTACCACCACCACCACCACCACCACCACTACTACTACTACTACTACTACTACTACTACTACTGCTGCTGCTGTTACTGCTGCTGCTACTGCTGCTGCAGTCTTGTGCTGTTGCTGCTAATTCTGCTATTGTCGTTACTACAGTTAACACTAGTTGCAATTTATTAACACTGATGTCATTTTACGTCCCAAAGCTCTCAATTCCACCTGCTCCGGTTAATTCTGTAAGATCGGACAACAAAGTTCCGTCAAGGGCCTCTTTCAAGTGCTGGCAAACATTTCCTTCCACGATACTTAAAACGGAATTGCTAATCTCAAAATCCTCTCCGTCCCCTATAATACCGTTATCTCATCATGTTCTACCATCATGTCAATCGCAATTTCTCAAACAAATTTCACAAATCTCGTTGCTAGTGCCCCCAGTTCCCCTATAACTACTGGGATGAGAGTTACCTTCTCCATTGCCGACAGTTGTGCCATGTCACTTGTTTGTGTCTTGTACGTTTCAAACTTTTCCATTCCTTTGTCATTTGCTCATCCCCCCACCCCAGATATGGTAGTATCAATAATCTCGGTTTCCTTCATCATTTCGTCAACTGCAACAACGTTGCGTCTCGGGCATCAACCACTGAATAACACTGGATTGTAAAATACCACAAGATCTGGTATTCAATCTTATTGGTGACGCCTTCCGTTCTCTGCTCATATCATTTCAATGTCCTTTCAATGCCCCACCTCTGACCCAATGAACAAAAGTTAGCTATCATATCATGGTCAAATTTGCATTCGTTGTCTAGCCATTTTCCAGAGCTTTCAATATGTGTGACTGTTTCGATTTTGCGGCCACACATCCCCTAAAAGTGTAATTGACTACACTTATCTATTTGGAACTTCGTATAATGAGTCCTTAATGTTTGTTCGTGAGCGCTGCATAACGATGCCTCAGTGCATCCTCTCAGTTCCCTATTACTTAGGTCTTAACATTCTTTTCAATTTCTCTGAAATATTGCCTACGCATTGTTTTCATTTTCCAATTGTCTAGCCTTCATTCTCAATCTTAAATGCTTTTGGGTGTGTCACATTTCCACTAGGTATCGTTTTTCTAATTCTAACAGCAACGACCAAAATTTCAACCTGCTGCCTCACGTAACATAGCAGTGTTTTCTTCATTTACAGCACACCGTATAAGATCTCTCCTTTTCTTCTTTCTGAGTACATATATTCTATCAACTCCGTTTTGTGCTGCAGTTCCTTATTCATTGTCATCATTTTCAGATATCTCTGTCCATATCCTCTGCCCATATCCAAAAGCACCATATCACATTAACGAGACAACCTGCATATCCATTATTCTGATCGTGTTCTTCCCATTCAGTCTACTCTCCATAATTAATTTGGTTCTCCCAAAGTATATTCGCCTACAGATTTCCTTCATATCACTCACCTTAATGATGTCTTACTTCAAACTACTAAGATACTTATATCCTCTGCCTCAACATCATTAATTCTTTCTCTGTTCGGTAGTCCTACACCATTAGATGACAATATTATTATTATTATTATTATTATTATTATTATTATTATTATTATTATTATTATTATTATTATTATTATTATTATTATTATTATTTTCATTAGCATCTTTCAGTTCTGTTTGCAATACTTGCCGAGTGTCTTCCTGACACTTGGGGGCAGAGAAACGTACAATGTGCATTGGTGGGCCTTTAAAAATAAACACACCAGATTGTTCGTTTACAAAGTCACGTGACAGAGAAAAAGGAGACGAAAGACAGAAGATAAAAAGTAAACAAATGAAAGGGAAAATGGAAAGAATTTTCACAGTGACAGTTCTCTCCACAATACATGTGACGTACTAGTTAAGATAATCTCCTCCCTTTCCTGCATGGATGGTAAGCCAACGATCATTCGTAAATCATTTTCAGTTCCTTTTTTTGATCATTTCAAGTGCTCCTATAATCACTGGTCATGAGATTCCACATCTTTTCTATTTTGATTAGAAAATCTTTATATTTCTTGAGATTATCAAATTCTTTTAGCGAGATATTTTGGTCACAGGGTATGCTCATGTCAATCAGTAAACCGATTTTATTATTTTGGCGTTTCACAACAATACCTGGTTTATTTGCTTTAACAATATGGTTGTACATACTGGAAAGTCCCAAAGAATAGTTACATTTTCTCTCTGTTACAGCCTCAGGGTAGTGCTTGTAACATTTGTCAGCAGATTCGATTTCATAATGCTGACACGTTATCCAATGTAGATATTGTCCAACTCTGTCATGTGTTGATTTGTACTCTACAGGGTCTAAAACATTATTCTCAAAGATTAGGTGGTCCACTGTTTCAATCCTATCGTTGCAGTATCGGTACATTGGGTCTACACAATTTTTCCTCACTTCGGCCTGATACGTCCGGGTCAATAAGCTCTGATCTTGTATTTATACAAGTTGATTCCAAGTCTCACCCATTGACTTCAAGAGACAAGTAATTAGAAGTTCAAGTTGGTGTTATGCCTAGGGTGTCATAGATTTGGTTTTGTACATAGTATTGTTGAAGAGAATGTTTAAGAAAACAAGAAAATTATAAGTTTGTTTTGAAATTTTAGATTACATATTATTTTATGTAGGATATGGGCTTTTCCCTTAAGCACTATTTTTTGAATTTCTACCATTTTGGCCATTCATGGCATCTGAGCTAGGTAATTGTCAACCACTTTTGCTATCATTCCTAGGGCACATATGACAACAAGTACTGTTTTAGTCTTGAGGTTCAGCGCTTGGCCAATTTCTATTTCCAGATATTTATATTTGCTCAGTTTTTGGTGGGTATTGACAGATATTTTATATCAGTTGGGAGGTCATATCAATAAGGGACATGATTTTTGTCTGAAGTCTTTCAATATAATGTCTATACTACTACTACTACTACTACTACTACTACTACTACTACTACTACTACTACTACTACTATTAATAATAATAATAATAATAATAATAATAATAGTTGTTGTTGTTGTTGTTATCATTACAGTGATCTTGCAGAAAAGTGAGCACGCCATGCAAAATGCGTAGCGTCATTTTGTCCGTCTTCACGCTCTGATGTCAAATCAGGCCGAGTTCGATCTTGCATTTCATCCTTCCGGGGCCGTTGAAATAAATACCAGATGCGTTCTGGAGTCCATGCAATTGACTAACCCCGACGCAAAATTTCATGAGTTGTGACATCAGTGATAAAAGATTACCATTATTCTTTCGCATACGCACAACAGATTTGACTGTTGGAAAAGGAAAATTCTTAATATCGCGCTACCACGAATAACCATAGATGCCAAAGGCGACGAAATGCCAGAATTATGGATACGCCAGACACAATATATTTCTTCCAACTCGAGTTGATGTAATCATCTATTCCCTCCTCAAATTTCAGGCTTGGGCGTACAGTAGATAGGAAAGAGTTTCGTTGCTCGCGTACGACCATTTTAAAGTCCTACAATTCGTTATTTCGTTTTTTTTTTCGGTTGCAATTATTGTCCTGTTGCTAAATGTTATGATCCATTTTATTACTGCCAGATTGGCAGTATCTGACGATTGTGCTGGACAATAAATTTAACATAAAACATTTCTTGGCATGTTCTCAGCACATAAAACTTAAGACATTTAGTAAACTAAATGAAAAACATAAACATTAATTTTATATTCATCATATAATAAGTGTAACTTAATTTACAAACCAAACATAGGATAAAAATAGTATAACTATATATATTATATAATATAATATTTAAATATCAATTTAATAATAATATTAAGATAATATAAGACATATTATTTTACGTGCAAATGCCATGAATCTATCGATAACACTAATCTTGATGACGTAATGCACTTAATATCTCTCCGTAGTAATCTTATATGCGTGTAACGTAAGCCATTATGCAATATATATATATATATATATATATATATATATAAATACGGGAACACATATAAACACACGAATATAAACTCATACATATACTAAAAATAGATCATGGACATCCATGAATCTACAAAAAACATTTATTTTTATTTATATTTTATCCGTTTTATATTACTAATACAAATATTAAATAAAACAGAGAAATGCAATTGACAAACTAACAATTTATTTACATTTGAATATAATATAATTTACTATAAAAATATAACATAATATAACATAACAAATTTAAAATAAAATAATAGTAATAATAATAATAATAATAATAATAATAATAATAATAATAATAATAATAATAATAATAATAATAATAGATAATAATGAAAATAAATTAAAGTATGTAAGAATAAAAATAATGATTATTAATAATGAATGAAAATAATAAAAATAATGAAATATTATATTTAAAAAAAACGAAGGAAAAGCAATTCCTACAAAGAGATGTAAAATATCCACTTCAACTGCAGCAGTTGAATATCACAGAAAAAGCGTCATAAATACCAAATACAAGTATTAAATGGAAAAAAAAAATACAGTTGACAAACTAACAATATATTTACATTATGATATAAAATAATATACTATAAAATATATGATATAATATAAGAAATTTTAAAATAACGTATGAAGCCAACAATTTGTATCGACTTATATACATGCGTTGATTTTGATAAATCTCCAGTTTCACAGTGAGACGGACGGGAATGTATATAGGACGGTAATCTAGAATAAAAATACGACAATGAAAGCGAAAATAGCCAAAAAGTCAAAAACGTTTACGTGTAAGTTGATTATGAGGAAATCAAACCCCAAGAGAAGATGTTGAAATAGAAGGATAGATAAATGAATAAATAACAATAATAATGAATATTACTTCAATTGTTTGCTACAAGGGAAGCTTGGGGAGGTGGAGTTGAGTCGATTACATCCTCATTCTCTTAATTTTCCCTAACTCTCTTGGTCTATTAATTTTCCATACCTCTCTTGGTCTGTTAATATGCCTTTTGTATTTTCTGTGTAAATCGCCGCTGGTAATTTTACTCTAAATACCGATTTTAATTTGGTTATTTTCTTTTCTATCGCAGTACTTTTTTGTATATGTTACCATATAACATTTATTTTTCCTAGGCTCTTTGTTTGTTTCTGGAGTGAACTTCTGTTGTCTCGGTAGATTTCCTTTTCCTTTCCTTTTGTTGGTGATGGTGTTGGAAGTGTATGCCTCATAAGCTGCGCAATGTCTATTTTACTCTTCTTTTTTCTCTTTTGAACTCTTCGGAGGTGAATTTACTAGTTCTTTCGTTTTTCTTTTGGTCATCTCCTTAAATGGTTCTCCACTTCTTCCATGCATTTTTCATTTTCTAAGCCCGCCATTTCGGCATTCAGCTCCTGTTGGCTTTCCATGTTTTTAATTTCCTTCTGGGGACACTCTATTCTAACGTGTCACTTCTCTCCGCATTGATAGCCGGTCGGTGGCCCTCCTTCCACCAACAATCTTATGTCCTCCAGTAAAATCATCAGCGATTTCGTTCAGATCATTTTTTCCAGCCTGAAAGACCATTTCAAGTCCGTATCCCCAGCAATATATCTTGTTTGTCCTTGTCACCTTTACATTTCGGCGTTTCCTTCGATTTTATATATTACGGTTGCTACCAGCCACGTTTCTTTGATTTCTAGTGGTAGTCTGCCTATTCTCACACTGCCGATACTTTTGCTGCAGTAGGTAGGTAGGAGTACCCATTTCCCAGTCTTCAGTGTCACAGTGGAGTGATTTATTGCCCCATTTTTGTTGGCGAATATCACTTCTACTGTGTTGTATTTCTTCCTCTTGTATAGAATGTTATCAGGTTCTTAATTTTTTAAAGACATTCTTCAATTGCTTCTTTTGTAGCTATTTCAATTTTCTTCGTCGTTGTCGATAGTGTTCTCTACACCACTGTTCCTTTCTCGGTATTGGTTGTCACTTCTTCTGGAGGAGTCAGCTTTAAACTGGATCCCTCCTTCTGAATCAGGCTGTAGTATTCTTTCAGCTTCTGTTCAATTTCAATTTCTCGCACTTCTAGCGAATCTGCATCTTTCCCAGCTGCCAAAGTATAACTCCCGGCACGTACTTGAACTGGTTCACACTTCATTTCTTTTTCTTTTCCCGATCACTTCGCTCCAAAATGGTGAAGAAGAAAAACACGAAATTCAACAAGCAAATACAGCAACGGTATTTAACAAATTCAACAAAACAAGGCTCACCCGTTCGAGGAGAACCTTCCGGAAAAATACCACAAAATATAACACGATTTACGTAAACCGGTATCAAAAATGATTTAACACTAACAAAAATATCTCACTGACTGTAATTCTTTTTAGTTGGCACCGAAGCCCTGACACAGAATGGAGAGCACAAGGACAGAGAGAACACCACAGTGGGGACAAAAAACATAAAACGAATGAAACATATACAATTAAATCGATGGTGGTGAAATGGGTGCACGAGCCCCACTGAGATACAATACCATTTAGACGTTCTTACTTTCAGGTTATTATCGTTTCCTTTTTTCCTTATTGTTTCACTATTAGCATCATTTAGTTTACTATTTTTTCTTCTTTAAAAAAAAAAAACAAATACATTTTACTCTCTTTTTCTGGATCTTTTCTTTTAGAACGGCAGTCAATTTCTAGTTAACTAAACACTTTAAAATTTTGTATACTGGTAGAATGTGTCAAAATAAAACATTTTTTTCTCTTGGCTTTCTTGAGACAACATTTTTATCTCTTGGCTTTCTTGAGAAAATTGTAATTTGTTTGTTTAACGTAGTTTAATATTTCGAATTGTTACGCTTTCCGTATACGTACGGAAAGCGTGTATATAAAATTATGGAATTATTTTGTTTGTTAATTGTTTAAATCATTTTCCATTGCTTTCGGTATTTTTTACACGTGTAACAATTAAATTAATTTAAATATTAAGAAAAAAATAGGGTTAGGGTTAGGTTGAGGGGTAGTGACAGGATGTTATCTCAATTTTAGACGCAGCAAATGATTTTAGCTCAAAAGCGAGCATAGGATTGGTTAAAGTTGCTGAAATGCTCGGATTTTAAGACGAAATATCTTACAAACTATAGAATTTTCTCAATAAAACCAAGAGAAAAAATGATGTTTTATAAAGACATTCTATCAGTATACGAAGTTTAAAAGTGTTTGGTTAACTAGAAATTGTGTTGACATCTGCCGTTCACAAGGAAAAGATCCCTTTTCTTAATATCTTATATACGGATCTAGTTTACTTAATGGTACTGCTGGCAGCAGTTTGGCAAACTCATCCACAATTCCCGGCTGCTCAATATGACACTTTTCCTTCAACTTTTTATATTTTACTTATCGATTGGAAAAGCTTTTAGGTTTTCACCGTATATCTCCTTGGGTAACTTAACTCTTATAACGGATTTAAGCTTGGTTATCATTCTTTCGGTATATATGCTTTTAGCATATGTCACGACATTCCAGCTGTTTTCTTTGTCTTCTTGCTTGTTTTCTATGTTCCACTTTGGTGCCACCTCCCTCATTCTGGTTAGTGTCGCTGTTTCTTCTGTTTCTATCAAAAAAGTTTCTCTCGTATGCTTGCTTTTAACTCTACCTCCTCCTCCTCCTCCTCCACCTCCGTAACCTCCTTTTCAACTTCCTTTTCTAACTACTTCTCCACCTACTTTTCAACATGCTTTACGGCTTTCTTTTCAACCACTTTACGACTTCCTACTCCACCTCTTTATCTGATACTTTTTTTCTGTCTCTCCGGCGGAGAGGCCCACTCTTTCTTTCCTCTTTCGTTTTTTAACCACTTCAAATTCGTCCTCTAATCGTGTTGTCTCCATCTAATCTCCCTACACCACATCGTTCACCCTCTCATGCACCTCAGACTTTTCTATCTGGTGTTCCTTCTCTTCTCTCTGAGGGCATCTCGCCTTTATGTGGCCTTTCTCGCCACTCTGGTAGCATATGGGAGGCCTACCCTCCACTACCACTAGAAATCTCTTATCTTCGGGTAGAATAAATTCTTCCTGAATTTTTTCATACCATTCACACCTACCTGTACTGCCATCTCGATTCCGTATCCCCAACAGTTCACTCTCTTCGTTCTTGCTACTCCCAGGAATTTCGCATCCCCCTCCATATTGTACATAACAGTGGCAACCAACCATGTTTCATCCAACACTGGTGGCCCTTTTCCATCCTTACTCTGACAACTCGCTTGCCACAGTATGTTGGTAGGCGCACACACACTCTTCTGCCTTTGTATCATCAGTGTCATCTTATTCACTTGCGAATCGCACATCCACTTTGCCACATCTTTCTCTTGTTATAAACGTGGCAACGTGTTTGACATCCTTCCTACAATTCTCAATGTCTTCTATAGTAGCTATATAAATTTTCCTTGTCGATACTTTTAGTGTTTTGTATATCACTGTCCTTTTTCTGAACTCCATTTTTTTAAATCAACTGAGGGCGTCAATTAAATATGTGGCATTCCTTTTTACAGCGGTTTTCCGCATTCTTTCAGCTTACTTGGATCGATTTTAACTTCTCGAACTTCTAAAGCTTCTAATTCTATTCCTCTGCTAGTTGCAGCTGCATAACTGTGGATATTTGCTGGTCCAGCTTCCATTGCATTTCTTCTGTCCGGCTCTCCCATAAATGGGAAAAAAATACACAATTAAAAAAAAAAACTCGTTAGTAGAAACAGCAACTTCAACAAGGAACAAAAGCTGGGAGACCTTTAACAATGATAACAATATCACCACTTACTTCGTCGGAATCGTAAAGATTTCAACCGAAAACAGACTGCCACAACAAAAAATTGGCTACAAACGAAGGTTTAGCTATGGGTTTGCCAATAGCACCGATAATAGTCAATATATACGTGGATTACTTTGAGAATTTGACTTTAGGATCAACACCATTAAAACCAACCCTATGGCTGCTATATGTTGATGGTAGTACCTTCATTCTCTGGCTCTACCAGGAATATGTCCAAGTGCTGTTAGATTATATGAACTCAATAAAGCCATCCATACAGTTCACAATGGAGAAGAAAAAAACAATCAGCTAGCATTCTTGGACGTATTAATAACACGCACCAAGTATAGATTCAGGAGATCTGTATACCGCAACCAGCATCACTGGACGATACCTTAATTTCAAATCACAACATTCATACAGAGAGGAATGGCTCAGTGCCTAAAACATCGAGAAAAGACTATAAGTAGCAATCGTGATACCCACCACGAAGAAATGATCAAGTTCAGTAACAATCTATAAGGCAAGAACTACCACAAAAAAGCATACTATCCACTCCAATTATGAAGAAAAGAGAGGACGAAACCAATAAACTCTCTACAGTCTGTCTACCCTGTGTGAAAGGCGTTCCCGAAAGATACAAAATATATGCGTCCCTTATGACATCAGGACAGTATTCAAGAGTAATACAACACTTCGCAAATATCTCATTCGAGTAAAACCACCAATAGAAGAGAATATGATCAAACACTGTGTGTACTACATATCATGCTGCTGTAGTAGGTTATACAAAAACAAAACATGCCGCCCCCTCAAAATAATGGTAGAGGATTATCGCAAAGCTGTGACACGAGGAAATGATGGTAAATCGGGTATAGCTGATTCTGTAGAGAAAAATGGTGACCACCTCCCCCCATGTGGGATGAAGTTACAATAATAGATAGAGAACACCACTGGAAAATACGAAAACTAAAAGAAGCAGCGCATATGCTAGGAAACAACAACCTCCTGAGCAGACCGATATGAATAGCGGTATTAAAGATGGATAGGAAAGTATTAGATTTATAAGCCCTAAAATTTACTACATAATTGCCCACGGGCATATGGCGTAGATCCCGAGTTCGATTCCAGGCAGTGACCTGAATAATAATAATAATAATAATAGATAACATATCTATTTCAAAATTTTAAGTGAGCGTTCTCTAAATTATATAGGATTTCCATAGGCAAAGCTAATATACGTTAAGTTATACTATATCTAATCATTTATAGATCAGCTTCCACTACCTAAAGTCAATTGTGTAATGATCCTGTATTCGTACTTTGAGTAAGTCTACTATAAACCATTAATATATAACCGATGCTTCTCAAAGTTATAGAATGTATTAATTTGCCTTCAATTACTGGTTTCATTCGCATTCTTTTGTTTACTGTAATTATCATTTACGATTGATAGCAATTTTTAACCGTGTAATATCGGTTAAACTACGAAAGGTTTATATTTTGTTGATACAAAAACTAATTTTGTTTTGGTCTGTATAGATTTGAAAATTATACTTTTTATTGACAGTTTTACACGTTTCTGATTATAGTCATTTACTGAATATGGCAACATTTTATATTTTGCTGCGAATTTTTGCTACAAATCAGACATTGCTGTAATGTTTCTTTATTATTGTAACCTCACATAAAGACAATAATGAATAGGGAAAGCTAACCTACCTGGATAATTAGCAATGATATTGTATTTAAGCCTAATACCTGCTTACTATATATAAAAAAATATTTAATTGATAAGTAGGTTCAATATTCTTTTGTTTTCTTCGGAAAATACCACTTTACCTGTGTATATTTTCGTGAGCAATTGTTGCAGATTTTGTTAGTGTAACTGTAAAAGAAATTTATCTGTACATTTTTGCCACACTAAATTTGTTTAGTGGTAATAGTAGAACATAGGAATTAGTTCTTTTGTAAAATTAGTTTTGATTGTTTACCGCATTACAAAAACCAAAACAAATGAGAATATAAAAATAAAATATATATCTGTTGCAGACATCTGCTATCCTAGTTTTTGTCATTTCTTCAGTGCGTGAGGGAGTTTCTTTAATGAAAACCCGCCATCCTGTATAACAGGATAATGTTTCACAGAAGTTGTAATGTTTATTCTGAAGGTTTTGGAATAAATGTCCACTTATTGTTACTTTTCCGGATATTTATTTCATTGATAGTTTTCCATGCAAGAGTAAACGACTTTCTGCTGATGTGAAATGAAGTATATTCTTTAATCAATATGTTTCTGCTGTTTTATTTTATATGTGTAAGTCCAGAGAAATTGATTTGAAATTCAATGGCATACAATATAAAAGATTTGGATGACTCTAAAGTGGGACATTCTTCAATAAATTTTTTCAGCTTCCCGTGGGAATTATAGACTTGGCAAAATTGCTAGAAGTGTTGCTAAGAGTGCCGTTTTCATCCTTTTATCTGAATGTTGCATTACTGATAACGATGTTAATGGTTTTAGATGTTCGATATTTTAGATCGTTGGTGCAGAAAAGAGGTGTAACATTATTGTTTTGATACTCATTGTAGAGACTATTTCCTCCAAAATGTTTCGTGATTTTAGTAAGTGATTTTGGGGGTTCAGAAGCATTGCCAGCTATAAAATTCTTGTATTTATTGAGGATAAGCAAATACAAATGGTGTAGAAGGTCTCATAAAAAGTGTTTATTATTGAGACATTTCTGAGGTTCTTTAACACACTCCTTGTCTAATATTGATATTATAAATGGTTACTGATGGAATGATACACTACAAATGCATGAATTAGAATACTCATATTCCATTAAATTTTCGTTGTATATTCGGAAGGCTGTTTAGATGGAAAATTCGATGCCGAGTATTATGTACTTTCTCAGTTCTTTTTCGTTGGCTTATACTCCTCATGTACGTCTTTTCTGAGTGCGTCTCTTGCTGTCTGTATGATATATGTTACACTTGATGTTCTCTGTCTAGATGTCGTTTCTGTTAGGTGTTGCTGTTGTTGGCCTGCCTCTTGCCGTCGTTGTTTTCACCGTTTGCATTGCTGTTATTGGTGTCGTTGTCGCTGCAGTCTCGTTGCAGTAGTTTGGATAGCAATTTTCATTGACCGGATAGTTTGTGGTGCAGTTGCATCTGCGCCACCCCTTTTTGTAGATGTAAGGATTCCTGTATAGTGATGGCTGCATCATATTCTTGGTGATGATACTGCTGTTGCGATTGCTTTTGTTGTTTCTTCTAGTTGATCTTGTTATGTGTAATATTGGCAGGAGGCAAATTGATGCTGAAATCATTTTAATAACTGCTATATAAATCCCACTGACTTTATACACAGGTTGAATTATTATTGATCTTGAGTTACGATATACAAAGGAATGAAACAGAATGCGTTAAGCAACTCCGAACAGGAAGTTATGAGGAAACATTCAACAACATTATCCTATTTGTGACCAATGTTAACCAGAAAAGAATATATCTAAAGGCATAAAAGAAATGTACGATATATTACATTGGAAATTACAAAATTATTTAAGAATACTAGGCAAAACATTGCGGTATGAGAATAAAGCAAAAAAGGTATCAGATGCAATATCACATTAACACGGAGATTAAATCTAATCCACCGGATATATTCGTCTCGGACAATTACTAATCAGAGCGGTTCCAGTTCTACGTATCACATCCAAGACAGGATGCTGCAACACTTAGATATGAAAATATCTGTACAGACATAGAAACAGCTGGTATATGTGATCTGAATACTGATACGATATTTGTAACATTGGTAGTTGTGCGGTTATTAAAATGATACAGATACAGGTATAGTAAAATTAACTAAGGAGACATTCATGTATGATATTAATTTTTTGTTAATTATGTTTACTTATCCCAATAGCTGAGTAATTTCTGACAATGAAATTTGAAACAAAGTTGTCAAAATAATTTACTCGAAAAGGCATGCGAAAAATGTCTATGCTGCAACATAATTGCTCATCACAACATTGTTAATAGATATATATGCGCATCAAAGTTTGAGAGAGATAGATTGAGAGAGAGAGAGAGAGAGCAGGGGAACGATACATATATACACACAGACACACAGACAGACAGACACACACACACATCCCACACACACACGCACACACACATATATATACATATATAGGAAGTGAGAGAGAGTCAGAAATTTAGATCGAAAGACAGGTAGATATACCAATATATCGGAATTGGAGGACAATTATGTGTTCACGAATATACATACATACATACATACATACATACATACATACATACAAACATACATACATACATACATATATATATAGAGAGAGATAATATAATATAATCGTTTAAGATGTCTTCCAAATTACGTTATATATATAAAGCACATTTCCTATTTATGCACGCAATGTAAAACATTTAATCAACTTGCATTATTGCGAATGATTTCACTTTGATATATTTCTATTTCTATTTTATCTTATCTTGCTTTCGTATTACGGTCTCAAAGTAATATTGTTATTTTCGATGACAAATCTTATGTTTAGGAAAATGCATTTATTAACATATTTTGGGCAGTATTACTTCTTTAAATGGCAATAAATTACATGAATTTAACATGCATTTCCCCGTGTTTTCAATGTAATCTTCTATATTACTTTTAATATTAAATATTTCAGTACATAAACTGGGGCATGTATTGGGGAGAAAAGTGGCAAATTACAAGTTAATCATGGATAAATAGATGGCTTATTGTGCTTATATAAGTCGTTTCCCTAAAATGAGCATAACTGGGATTTTGCGACAGTAATTATTAAAGATCCCTAAAATTTATGTACGCAACGACTTTTATTAGCGATTATTAATTGGTGGAAAGTTGCTAGATTAACTGAATTGTCACTGTCGGAAAAACGCAGTGTCATTTATTGTTACGTTATACTGTTTAGTGCGTGTACATATATATATATATATATATATATATATATATATAAGAGTAGTTGAATGAATTATCTTATTATGGATAATTCGGTTAACCGAATTTATTATCGCTATGGGCTCCGTGTGGGCAGTCATCTAAAAGATTTTATTCATCTTGATGCTGACATAAGTTCCTTGTTTTTCCTGATGAGAAGGCGGCATAATGGACCCCTTATTCCTTCGAAATTAGGAATATGCAGCCTTCGAAACATATGTCGAGAATAAAGGAATTTTGTTAATTCGTCGTTCAACTCCATTCATTCATTTATATATATATATATATATATATATATATATAATATATATAATATATATACCACAGGCTTCTTGTTCCATTTTCTAAATCCACTGACAGGGCTTTGATCAGCACTAAGATATATTACACAGTGGGTATGGACCCGGAGCCATGCGGTTGGTTAACAGGCTATTTGCCACACAGCCACTCCCGATAGTTCATGGAGTGGTAATCGAGGACGTCTGATGTACAAGTGTTGATAAGAAAAAATAGGGGATAGGGATAGCTAATAAAGCTTATTTTCATTGGCAAATTAAAGGGGAAGAAAGAAGTGAGCTGTTAAAAAAGAATAGCGCTTAAGATATTATGGGTGGTATATAAGTTAAGAGAGAAGCGGAAGGAGTAAATTTTAAAGCTAGCTTACTTATACCAGTGTTTCTCAAAAGGTGCGCCTCAGAAGATGATTAGGTGCACCCTGAGATTTTCCGAAGACGTGCATTTAGATATGAAGAATTAAATGCAGAGCTACATTCTTATATTACAATTACTTTACGGATATTCCGGTATTTCCATAAACAAAAGATCATAAAAACAGCACTCTTCTTTGCAACGAACAGCCATCTTCAGGCCTGCAAGTAGGCTCCATACGCGTGCGCGAAACTTTTTGAACGAGATTTGAACGACTCTGCAACATTCTAGCGTGCAGAAGTGTGGCAGTTACAGCCAGTAGTAGCAGAGGTGGTGTTTTTCATTGAATTATACAGGCGTTCAGAGTGGAAATGTTGTAGATTCCACTTGCTAAAAAAGTACACCCATACAAAATGGATAGGATTCTTATTAAAACGAAGTGTGATAGTGATGAATGTGAAACTGGACTTGAACAAAATTTAAGACAAGCAAGCTTTTCAAATAAGAAACAAAAACCCCAGCCTACTCGCAAGGTACGTTGTAAGTTCTAAATACAGTTCTAAATTTAAGAGATGAGGAATTATGTACATTATATATATTTAACGGATATTTGTCCTCATCTTTGTTGTTAACACAACGTTTCAGCTGATATACCATGCAGTCTTTATCAGGTGTCTTGGGGAAATTTCAAACCTGGGTTCGCATTCTAAAGGTATTTTTCGATGTTGTTGTTGTTGTTATTATTACTATTATTATTATTATTATTATTATTCAGTAGTTTTATTTTTATAGCGTGCTTTCACTTCACTACCGAGCGCAGCTCTGTGTGCCTTGGGTATGTGCTGTGATTTGTTGTGATGCTCTGATGGTTATTGTATGGAAAGTGTTCTGCGTAAGATGTGTGCAGTGCCTAGTACTGCAATTTTCTGTATGTTATATGTGTTTGTAAGTCCTGGTGTTTTTGTTATGTATTTGTCTGAATATTTTTTTTATCATGCACCTACTATGATAGGGATTGTTTCTGTTTTTAGATTCCACATTCTGGTTACCTCTATTTCCAGGTCTTTGTATTTTGAAAGTTTCTCCATTTCTTATAGAGACACGTTGTCATCTGCTGGTATTGGTACAACAATTAGAAAGCATTTTTTTCTTCATGATCTCTGACAACTATATCTGGTCTGTTGGCCTTAATTTCTCTGTCTGTGTGTATTGGAATATCCCAGAGTATGGTTGCTTTCTCGTTTTCTGTGACCTTTTCTGGTGTGTGCCTATACCATCTTTTTTCTGTTGTTATTCCATAATGTTGGCATAGCTCCAGTGTATGTAGGTTCCAACTCTGTCATGTCTGTGAATATATTCCTTCTTAGCCTGAACTGGGCAGCCAGAGATAATATGATTTATTGTTTCTTGTCCATCTCCACATATTCTGCAGTTACTTTTAATATTTCTTTTCATTATATGTTTTTGGTAGATTCTGGTGGGGAGGCTTTGGTCTTGTGCTGCAATTAAAAATCCCTCTGTCTCTGATTTGAGTCCTGAGCTTCTCAAAATTTTTCTTCGTCTATTTCTTTTGAATTTAGTTTAGTCCAGTATTTACCATGAAGGGGCTTTACTTGCCATCGTTTTTATCATGGTTCTTTGCTGTTCTAGTTTTAGTTTGGACTTCATTTGTTTTATAGCTTTTGTTGTTTCTTCATCTTCTTCTTCATATTTGTTAGGTGGTATGATTTTTTGTTTGTATTTGTCAGCTTCCTTAAATACTGAGAACAGTCTTTTGCTTTGCTCGTGTTTTGCCGCTATTTGTATCAGTTTTCCTTCCTTCTGAAGTAGATATTGTTGCAGTCCTATGTTGGTTATTTTATAGTAGTTTTCCAGCTGTATAAGGCCTCTACCACCTTCTATACGTTGTATATATAGTCTTTCTATGTCAGATTTTGGGTGATGCATCCTAGATCATGTCATTATTTTTCTTGTTTTCCTATCTATTTTGGTCAGTTCAGTTAGTGTCCAGTTAAGGATATTGTAGCGGTAACTTATAACTGGGACAGCTAAAGTGTTAATACCTATTATCTTGTTTTTAGCATTGAACTCTGTTTTTAGTATTGATCTAATTCGTCTAAAATATTCTTTTTTAATTTTGTCTTTCACTTGTGTGTGTTGTGTCGTATCTAGTTCATGGATTCCTAAGTATTTGTAAGTTTGGCTTTGGTCTAATTCTTTTATTTCATTGGTTTTATCTAGTGTGATGCTGCTACTCTTAACTAGTTTTCTTCTTTTCAGGGTTACTTTGGCCCATTTTTCTAATCCAAATTTCATATCTATTTCTTTGGTAAATCCATGAACTGTCTTTAATAGTGTTTCCAGCTGTTTGTCATTTGCAGCGTATAGTTTTAGGTCATCCATATGTAAATGGTGGCTGATCGTTTTGCCGTAACATTTATATCCGCATCTAGTTCTATTTAGCATATCAGATAGAGGTGACAGTGCCAAGCAGAAAAGGAGTGGAGAGAGCGTGTCTCCCTGGAATATTCCTCTTCTAATGGGGATGGCTTTGATTTTCATTAGTCCCTCTTTTGTTTGGAGCTGTAGCACTGTTTGCCATTCATTCATAGTGTCCTATGAATTTTATAATTGTTTGTGCTACTTTGTTAATGGCTAGTGTTTCGAGGATCCATGTGTGGGGGTGCTATCAAACGCCTTTTTGTAGTCGATCCTTATTATTATTATTATTATTATTATTATTATTATTATTATTATTATTATTATTATTATTAATATTATTATTATTATTATTATTATTATTATTATTATTATTATTATTATTATTATTATTACTCTGGTAACTACCTGGAATCGAACTAGGAATGATAATAATTCCCGATATCAAGGACAATGTATGTAGTAATAAGTTCAAGCAATCACCTAGTGCATCTCTTAGCATTCATTCATTTTATCGAAGAAGATCAAACAGTAAATCAGTTTCTTTTTTGCTGAATACATACTTTCGTAAATGGCAGTTATCATGAAAATCATGTGTGGATATTTGTACAGATGGAGACTCTTCCATGGTAGGCTGTGTTAAGGGTATCACAGCTTTTATAAAATAACAGAATGACTATGTTATCGCTACTCACTGCTTTCTTCATAGAGAGGCCTTGATGGCAAACACAATAGGAGAGTAACTAAAAGAAGTATTAGATCAAGTTCTTCCGATGGCAAATTTTATCAAATCTGGTATATTCGAACTCTTTTACCGATATGGATTATCAACACAAACGGCTGTTTTTACACACTGAAGTACGGTGGTTGTCAAGTAGAAAATACTTATCCGTGTACACGAGCTACGACACGTACTTCTTGCGTTCTTCGCAGAAGTGAAACAATCAAATTTTTGTGACCTTCTTCGTACTGAATTTTGGATTGCCTGGTTACAGTATTTGGCCGATATATTTTAAATACTAGCATGCAAAGGAAAGAAGAAAGTATTCTAATATTCACTTACAAAATGAAAGCTTTCCAAAGAAAACTTAAGATTTGGGAGCGAAAATCTGTCGAAAGGGAATTTGGAAATGTTTCGTTTGTTAAGTCAAAGTGCAACAGGCATAAATGAAACACTCCTGTCAATATATGAGTATTTAACAAGCTTCGAAGAAAAATTGAGTTCGTATTTCCCATCACTGAAAACTGAACACCATGACTGGATGAGAAACCCATTCGTGGATACTTACAATGATTTCGAATTAACATTAATAGAAAAAGAGGAACTCGCTGCTATATCTACTGACCGTGGATTAATGGTGAAACAAGGAATTGACACTTTCTGGATTTCTGTAGCAGATGAATATGTTTCGATGTAAAAAACTCTCACAATTTTGCTGCAATTTTCAACTTCATATCTATGTGAATTTAGATTTTCCACTCTTTCTACTATCAAGTACAAAAAGTGAGGAACACTTACAAGTATTGATACAGAAATGCGAGTCTGTCTTTCAAAAATACGCCCAAACATAGAAGAAATTGCCAAGACATATCGACCGAATGTTTCCCATGAACTCAATAATGAAGAATATTAAGGTATGTGTTGTTTTCTGTTATTTAGCTTACAAATATGTATATGGTGCGCCCACAATTATTTGTCGGGGTTCAAGTGCGCACTGACCTCAAACGAGTTGAAAACCACTGACTTATACGCTTAAGGTACAATATAGATATATATAAAGGTTAGAAAGAAATCTCAAATTCAGTTGATATTCATCTAATATTGTCTGAGTGTGCAAAAAAGTTAATCCTAAAAAATGCGTCTCAATTTAAATATCTAATTCAAGTACCTGAATCTAGATTACATTATATATATATGTGTGTGTGTGTGTGTGTATGTCTGCATGCGTGCATGACTCAATAGTTTGAGCGCCGAGCTTACGATTGTGAGATTGTGAGTCCGATTCCAGATTCATGTTGTTCCACTCCACTCAATCGTAGAAATGAGCTGCGGCATCACTGGTGCCTAGCTGTATCGGCCTTTGACTTTCCCTTGGATAACATCTGTGGTGAGGGGTGGTGAGGCTGGCTTGTATAGATGACTGTTGGTCTTTCCTAGGCAACCGGACCACGGAAAGCAATTTTCTTGGTGCAATCCTATGGTCATTCATTACCGAAGGGG
>NC_043003.1:75123911-75151411 GCF_006345805.1 Octopus sinensis | reverse complement strand
TCACCTCAATAGACGTCATTGATTGGTTGAAATTGCAGAAATTGAAGGAAAGAAAACAGCAAATAACTTACAAAATGTAGAATTTTTCAATAAAACCAAGAGAAAAAGATGTTTTATAAACACATTCTACCAGTATACGAAGTTTAAAAGTGTTCAGTTACGTGGAATATATTTTAAAAAACTGCCGTTCAAACCGAAAAGATCCGAAATTAATGTTATGACCTGATTTTCTATGCCGAATCTTAATTGCTGAGACGTATATCTCGAGACGCCCTATAGTATAATGACCATGAAATGTGAATGTTACTGGTAAGTTAAGCTTAGCACAGGTTGCAACTTGGTGCATCCCCGACAGTACTCATAATGAACATTTTATATTACTTATCTAATTTTCTATTTGTTAAATTGTTGTAGTGAAAATGGTACCCACCCTTCTCACGTGACAAAGTGTTAACAATCAGCCACTATAAGTCAGGCAGTCGTTGTAGAACTTCAGTAGTAGTAGAGTCGTTGTACGAGTTCTCAATTGGAAAAGGTATCACGATATATACGAGTTCGAGTTACTGTGAAGGTCGACGTTTCAAAGTATTACTTTGCAGAGCTATCAGCGATAGCACGATAGGCGAGTCAAAGATGGTAAGATGCGGAATACCGCCACAATATTATAGGGGCGACTAGAATATTACAGTACTGACAATAACATACAAGTGAACACATACATTTTGTAGTGTTTTTTTCTAATTGCATTTGCAAGTTATTTATCAAACTTAACACGTGGAACATGCTTTTCAATCGCTCCTGAATACAGTTTAATCTACCTTGGAACGATTGTTAAAGCGACTGTGCAATTACTTTAAATGTGAATGTGCATTTGTTCCGGTTCTCGATTAATTTTACCTTTCTTTCTATTTCTCATTCCTCATTTATACCATGAACTTATAAGTAAAATGTATAGATAATAAATTGAATTAATTCATAATATAACTCATAACAGATGACGAGAGCCTTCAGAATTCCCATATGAATGTTCAAATTGTTATTAAAAAAGTTTTTGTTCTTTTGATCTGTGGTTTTAATCCTTCCTAATACTATACTCATTGGCTATGACATATGAATGCACCAATTTAACATTTTTGTACTTGTTGATTAAAGAGAATTATGATATA
The DNA here is from genome assembly GCF_006345805.1 of Octopus sinensis. Classification (NCBI taxonomy): domain Eukaryota; kingdom Metazoa; phylum Mollusca; class Cephalopoda; order Octopoda; family Octopodidae; genus Octopus; species Octopus sinensis. The sequence continues at coordinate 75,150,245 of NC_043003.1, read as the reverse complement.
ATAATTGGATATAAATACACAGAATTTATGCTTCTTAGCATTTAAGAATTTTATCAATGATGTTTAATAAGTTTGAAACGTGAGATGTAAGCAGTACTCAATTCTAGTTTACCTACAATTCATCTTGATGAATATTCTGCATCATCACTGATTCATGAACACCTTGGTAACAATGGCATTACGTTATTTACTCTCTATCATTTCCAAATTTTCGAATCTGCACAAGATTTTACATGTTAAATATATTCTCATACAAAATGACATGGACATTTGTAACATGAGAAATTTTGGATAATATATAGTTTTCTTAAAGTTATCCGCAATCTTCAGATGGACAAAACTTTTATCGACAAAAACGATGCATTATAATTCTTAAATTTAGATTGGAACTTAGAATGTATATGAACGCCAAGAAAATCATGAAGACATTTCTTTCATCTAATTATTGAATTCGACAACCTAGCATCTTTTTTAATGTTCATTTCGAATATGTGCAGATGTACTCAATATTTTTGTCAAGGAAGTACGGAATACATCAGTAATTTATTTTCTCGAGTTTTAGTCACATCATAGAGGACTTCTTAGATGCAGATTTAAATATTGTCTAATTGTGCATAGAATATAAACTTTCTATCAAGTTCGTTTGTGAAATAATTCCTGTTTTCTTTAATTTTTTCACACACCATGAAATTCTAAAATGTTCTAATGGCAACAGAGCTCGTTATTACAGCACACAGTTTTTAGCACTTTTTTCTCTTCACTTCAATTTCACCTGAAATGTGACAATATGTTTTCTCATTTCATATTGTAAATTTCTTCGTTTTTGAAGGCAACGTGATCTATTGAATGGAACTCACAAATTCCATTAATTCAACTCAGCGTTAATAGTGTTCTCATATAACAACAATGTTATTTTCAAATTCTCAGTTTCACATACACGCATTCAAATTCAAATATCAGATTTTCAACTCTCCGTTCTTGGAAATAAATATTACATTTTTGCTAATTAATCTTGCTGTCAAAGACCACAAAAACCTGAAATTAATTAAACCTTATACATTAACCACATGCTGATCACACTGAAACAGATACAAGTACATAACGGTGAAACAGACCTTCATTGTGAAGTTCGAATTGATAATATATCTAAGCATTTAACAAACCAGTTACAGTATTTGTCATACAACCGTGTATCTGAAGACACATGGCTGTATGTAAATATTTATAATGCATATATTTTTATATTTTAGGTTTAAAGAATTATTCTGCTAATAAGATGTGAATCTTAAATAAATATTGGGATGTTTAGTTATTAGTCTTTAGATGATTGTGGCAAAAGCTTTTCACATCTTTATCCGAGGGAAAAATTCAGAGAAGTAAAATACGTTTTTTTATATGTCATAAAGGTTAAATTAATTCGAAGTAACTAGAGTGAGACTCCGAATTATATGTTATGCAGCTCATTATAGCTCTGCTTGCTATTTCGAGTCATCTCTTTATAAATGGACTACCCTTCAATTTTATGCTGGCCGTGACAATCACTAATAAACTAGAATATTGGAACAGATGCATTAACCAGTTTATCACAAATTCTTTGCGAAAAACGAATCAGGGTGTTAATGGAAACATATCAGGGAAGCATATCTAGTGAGTCGAGAAAAGTACACAGAAAAATATTAGAAATATAATCTTTACTGTTTTCTATATAGTTTAACTCAATTCCCTTACCACTATAATGTTTCCCTTCATCCATCTTCATAGCATCTTTAATATATATTATATAATTTTAAAATCGGAGTGTATTTTCGCTGAGTGTGTAAATAATTTCAGTTTCCGCAAATATATGGGCGTTATATGGTGTTCAAACTTCGATACATTGCAATCAAATAATTGTTAACCTTAACGAACAAGTGAATATCGGAGTTAGCTCCAGTGGTTTCAACGCATAGGGTAAAGCTATTTAAAGAATTATATCAATATTATTAGGGCAATTTCAGACGGTCTTCAGCTTAAAAATTACTTATACATAAGCAAATGCTCTAAGAATATATCATTTTAAAGAAATGTACTAAGAATATATTTTCGTATGAAATTCACTTCCGTGTTTTAATCAACATTTATCGGTCGATAAGAGATGAAAGGCAATTATAGTTCATACAGATTTCATTCACAATATCTATAACTCGGTATATCATACAAAATGTATTCCACCTTGTGTCGTCTGACTCATGGTATCCAAATTTGCATTAATATCACGCGGAGAATATATATCACGTTTAGCTTGTTAGTCTTTATCGTTATTTGCATATACATTAATTTCAGTGAATTCTGAATGTGAAATGCTTTAACTTAAAATGGTAGGATTCTAATTTATATATATGTATATATATATATATTATATATATATATATATTCAGCTTTTGAATTCAAACTACACAAATGCTATAAATTACTTGCCAACCTTCTAAATTCGACGAAATAACCTCTGTTTAGTAATCTTCTTTCTTGTGTCGATGTGAGTGTTCATTAGGCTTTGGCAGTCAAATACAATGTGGTTAATAATTTCCACATTTCATATATAAAATATCATTTGGTTAGTTACTTCGTTCCTTATATAGGCAACGATGATTAAGACGCTGTTACTACGTTTTTTAGCCGAACCGAAACATCTTTTCCAGCTGTTTACCGAGGCACAACTGCATCCTTACACATCGAATAAAGGAGCTAATGTCCCCACTCAGTCTTAAACGGTCCCTCGGTCCTTGCTTTCTGGGTTAATTCACTTCAACGGCATAGGATAACTGACTAGATATGGCTGCACTAGGCCTTGCTCATGGAACATAGTTATAAAATGATACACAGTTACTGATCTCGTATATAAATTTATCAATTTTGTCTAGTCTTTGTGAAAATCTCCTCTTAGAATATTATCAGGCATGTCACCAGGGTTTTTACAAACGCTATTTTTTGTATAAATGCGTTAATTGTAGTATATGATTCAAGTTCCAAGGGAAATTATTTTGAAAAATGAATGATCAAATATAATTTTATAAAATATTTTATCCCTACATTTAAGCCAAGATGTTAGTGCGTTATGCAATAATTATTTGCTGTATAATTTTGCTTCACTCTATTGTGTAGTATCATTGTGATCTGTAATAATGCATCCACCATATATGGTTGAAGTCCAAATATGCTGACTAACGGAAATTCTGTTGTTAACCATATATAAATATTATATCTTGATCACAAATGCAATGTTTTTCTTCCTTTGTCTAGATTCCACATGCGAGAAATATTTCACAATGCCAAAGGCACTGATGCGCATTTCTTTTGGTAGATCCTTCATGTCATACATTTCTCTGCATAAAATTTATTATACTTGTGTGGTCTTCGGCCTCTAATGCTGTGGAGATTTCTTCCAATTTTAACATCTGACATTCTTTGGAATTCAACACAATAGCAATTCCTAGCATATTTTCATCTCATTTTTCGCCCCATGAAAGGTTTGTTTATGTTCAATCAAAGCAAAACTGAATCTTCATCATCATTCAGGTTACGGCTCCTCGGTTATATTTCCTACACATGCTCCGAAGAATTCACGAATTGTTATTTTCATATTCCACCTCCTTTGCAATAAGAAACAGATTAACTTAGAATTCTATAACCTCAGATAATGTAAGCAAGCATTCCAGATATCAAAGTAAATTACCTCTGAAGGTAAAATTGTCACCGTCCTAAGATGATATTTTGATCTCTTCTGCTTGATGTCGTTTGTAGCAAATATATTCTTCGAGAGGATCACTGGGATGTTATTGGAGCCTATAATCTTTTTGTTTCGTAAGTTTTTGTGAAGCATTTTTGAAACATTTTGAACGTAAAACATATGCATCTGCACTAGAAGTATTCCATGTAAGGAAACCACTAACCAGCGCTTCATTATCAAAGTGTCTATTATATATATACTTTGTAATATTGAGGAACATATAATCAGAGTTGAATACTACAATTTTATTATTATTATTACTAAGATAATTTTTTCGTTATCATCTTCATTCAGTTCTATTTCCATTTCTTGCCAGGTTTCTTCCTGAAACCTAGGGTAGAAAATCCCACTGTACACATTGGTAGGTCATTAGAATAAACACACCAGATTATCTATTTATACAGTCCCGTGATTAGAAAAAAGGGAACGTAAGACGGATAAGAAATGGAAAAAATAGGAAACAAACAAAATAAATGGGCAAAGAGAAAAGAACATTCACAGCGACAATGCTCTGCTTAGTGCCTGTAACGTACCACTAAAGACAATCTTTTGCACTTTCCTCATGGTTGCTAAGCCAGGGATAATTCTTAAATAATTTTCAGTCCCCTTTTTGATCATTCCAAATCCACCGGCAATTGGTATTGTAATCGACTTGAAATTCCACGTTTTTCCGATTTCGAGTGGCATATATAGATATATTTTCTGAGTTTATCAAATTCTTTTGGCAAAATATTTTTGTCATAGAGTACGCTCATGTCAATCAATAAACCGACTATATCATTTTAACCTTTCACAACCATGTCTGATTTATTTACTTTGATGGTCATGTCTGTACATACTAAAAAGTCCCAAAGGATCGTTATAGTTTCTCCCTAATTACAGCCTTAGGGTGGTGCTTGTATCACTTGTCAGCACTTTTGATCTTATAATGCTGAAATCTCTTTCAAAACCATCAGAATTGAACTGGCAAAATATCTTGAAACATTTAACGATTGGATGTTAAGCTCGTTGAAAACAACGAAAGCCGTAAGAAGCTTCATTCTGTTTATGGATTAGAGCAAAAAGTTTCAGAGGAGTTTATGTATCACACCCATCATAATGAAGTTGCAGCAACTATGGTTGCAAAGAAAACAATACCGGAGAAAATGCGTTTGAACAATTGGCTGATAGGTGGGGGTAAAGCCACCTCTGCAGAGCAAATATGTGGCCCTTAAGAAACAGACTGATAAAGACCACAAGCACACCCATCAGTGGCTAGGAAGCTTAGGGCTAAATACAGAGAAAGAATGCTTTATCGTGGGAGCTCAAGGTCAGAGCTTATTGAACCGGCACTATAAAGTCACATTATTATTATTATTATTATTTTTATTATTGTTATTAATTATTATTATTATTATTATATTATTATTATTATTATTATTATTATTATTATTATTATTATTATTATTATTATTACCATTATTATATGAAAACTCACAGCTGATTTTGCTGCGTAAGCAGGAAAGGGTCAGCCCGTTACAGTCAGCAGACTAAGGTGACATTTGATTACTGGTCATGCTTAATGAACCCTGCGAAGAATTCTTGCAGTTCCAAATAATGCTGATATTTTAGGTGCTCTACCGTCACACTTGCACCGAATATTTTCTACCATATTGGTAGTTGAATGCTGATATTTCCAATTGCACCAATTACTATTGGCCTCACGTCTACTCTGTTTATAGAAGACACACTTCTTATTTCCCACTTCAAATCGGCATAATCGCTTATTTTTTCCTCTTCCTTCAGATTGATCCACCTTGTCATCGGGCATACTATGTCCATTAACATACATGTTCTTCCTTTCTTATTCACTACAACAATGTCTGACCGGGCGATCGCAGAGAAACATTGCATCCTTCTGGGGTTTTCCTATACCACGTTATTACTATTTGTAGGCCCTGATTTGCACAGAGATCCCAACTGATCACTCTTGCCATATTGTCATGGCATCTTTTGTATTCGCGCTGTGCCGATTTAAGGCATTCGTGAACGATATGCCAAACGTTTCATACCATTCACCAAACATTCTTCGTTCGTTGATATCGTCAGTGTTGTCTACTCTGCACTTCATAGAATTGGTCGTTAACGCTTATAATTCAGCTGGCATCAGGTCACTCTTCCTGAACCACGGCCGCCTGTCTTCTGTATCTGTCTTGCCGTTCATATGTCCTGCAAACTGAGCATACATTTTCTTTTCTTGCCATGATTCTTCTGGGGTTTTTTTTTGTTCCTGTTCGTTTCTTCCTTAAAAGAAATATGTTTGCGGATTATTAACATCACGCCTTGGAGGAATGAATACGAAGTTAGGAAATTACCATCAAATTTTTACAAAAACTGTTTGATGAAATGTTCTGTTTCTTTTTCTTTTTTCTGTCCCTTTTTCTCTCTCTTTCTGTCGCCAGTTGTTAAAGTGAAACTTAAAGATCGATGTTGTAATTCCACCGATGTGTGAATGCTGTCTGCTCTTTTGAATGTTTATCCCTTTTAGTATTTTGAACTCGAAAAAGACAGGCTTGCAGTGGAAATAATGTTGAACCAATAAAATATCTATTGCAATTGCATCGCGCTCTTCGTCTTCTCTCTTTACCTTTGTGAAAAGTTACGTCAATCCTTTTAAAATATTATTATTACTATTGTTGTTGCTGTTTTTGTTGTTGTTTTTGTTGTTATCGTCATCATCATCATCATCATCATCATCATCATCATCATCATTATTATTATTATTATTATTACTATTATTATTATTATTATTATTATTATTATTATTATTATTATTATTATTATTATTATTGTTATTGTTGTTGCTGTTATTGTTATTGAATGAGAGAGCAGTGCATGTCATGAAAGTGACACGGGGTTAACATATACGAAGCCCATCATGACGACCCGTTTGATAAGGGTAACTCAGGTACATGCATCACAGCAATACGTTCGTGATATAGTGATTCATATCAAGATAAACAGTACATGACCTTGACGTTGGGGTCCAGTTAGAATGCTCTTCAGGTCAGTAGCCTATCCCGCTCACAATGTCCCCGAATAAGGGTTGTTTTAGGTTGTTGAACGAAACACTCATGTTTACAGAGGTGAATTTTCAAACCCCAAAGAATTCCTCTCAACACATTGGTTATGATGCACCCCAGGAATCGAAACCACAATCCTATGATCATGATGCTGACACCTTAACCACTAACCCACGCACTTCCACGCTACTGCTACTAATATTATTATTATTATTATTATTATTTTTATTATTATTATTATATTATTATTATTATTATTATTATTATATTATTATGATTATTATATTATTATTATGTCCATAATTATTCCCAAGAATACAATATTAAATCAATGTACAGATAACATCGGTTTCATTTAATTGACAAAACCCCAGTAACAATAACAATCTTATAAAGAATATCGACCACTGCCAAAATTACGAGAATATTATCCATGACAGTGCTAATGGTTAAATTCAAAATGAAGAAGGAAATTATATCATTCTTTTACTCTTATATTATTTATTTATGTATGAGTGTGTTTGCCACGCTCCTACTAGTATTTGACAACCGGTGTTTTTTAGTTAACGGCCCCGCAAATTAGCAGTTCGAAAATAGAGTCAGAATAAGTACTAAAGTCAGAAAAATATGTAAAATAGGAGATTTGAAGTGATAAACATCGTTCGCCGATATGAGAGGGATTCGTAAACTCCGATAGGTTCAAGGTAATAGCTATATAACAATAATACTAATTAAAATTATGCTGTGTAATTAATCGATTATGCGCATCCATAAATACCCATCGATACACGAATAATGTGTGCATGTGTGTATTCATTTATTCATTCATTATTCATGTATTTGTTTCAGTCATTTGAGTGCGGCCAAACTGGAGAGGGGCCTTTAGTCAAACAAATCGAACCCAGTACTTACAGTAAGCCTAGTACCTGTTCATTCGGTCGCTTTGTTCAACCGCTACATTACGGGGACGCAAATACACCAAAATCGGAGTCAAGCGATGGTTGGGAGACAAGTATAGAAACAGAAACACACACACACAGACACACACACACGTGTATATATATATATATATATATATATATACGACGGTCTTCTTTCACTTACCGTCTACAAATCCTCTCAGGAGCCTTTTATTTGCCCGAGGCGATAGAAGACACTTGCCCAAGGTACCATGCAGTGGGACTGAACCCGGAGCCGTGTGGTTGGGAAACAAACTACTTACCACAACGCAATATGTGTGTGTGTATGCGTACATGTGTGTGTATGCGAGCGTGTGTGTGAGTGTGTGTGTGCAACTGTGCGTATATGAAAAGGTATGGAATGAATACTAGCAAGCCATCGGTTATTAATGAGATACATTTTCAGAAAAATATGTTGCCTTTTCTCAGTGCATATATAACAATTATATTTTAATAATATAATTATAATTATAAATTGAAGGTAAAGGCAATAAATTACTGGCTTTATTTGACACAACATATTGAGACGAGTACTTCTCACCTATCGTGTGTAATATCAATATTTTAAAGGAAAAATCACTCACCTTTGCGTTAACGCGAGAATGGCTAAATTTAATGAACGGTAAGTCTGGGGGGAATGTAATACATGCTATAACTGGAAATTAAAATATGATAAAGCGAATCGACATTCAGAAAATCAAATGCAATGACAATGCAAATGCATTGTAGTACTTAGTAATTATTAATTTTAGAATCTTTTAATCTTTATTTTATTTTGGATATTATTAACATACATATTAACATTATCCTCTTATAAACGACTCGGTAATAAATATTATTCCAGAAGAGAAATCATTAAAGTAATACAGGAAAGCCAAATTATTTTAATAAACTGTAATTTTGATTTGGAGATTCGGAGATTTTTGTTATATTTTTTCACAAAAATAACGGACATGTGACAAGCATAAAGTTATATGCGTAACAACGTAGTTTTGGACGTGTCGTATTAGTTATGTTAGATTATGCCTGTTACTGTTTAAACAGCTATTACAGTTAATTTAAAATCATTTATTTAACGAGGGAATAAAGTTAGAATAGAAAAATCTAATGTTATGCGATCATAGTAATGAGTTCCAAATTGAACGAACAATATGCAGTTCAATGCAAAGAGATCGACTGAGGAAAATGAAGGTTGGTACCAAGCACTAGGGGTTCACGCACAAGGTAGAATAGTATATATATCAATCTCATTCCATGTCAGTACTATGGGGGAAAATTAAACTCAGACGAAATAAAAAATTACTGATATTTCTTTAGATTAGAAGTGCAGTGAAATTGATAATGCATAATCCCAGACGAAGTGCAATATAAATTGATGATACATAATCACAAGAAACAGTAACAGAATAGTATAGCGACATAATGCATTGTGTATGACAGAAGGGAAATAAATTGGTCGGTGGCGGTGATATATAGAAAAGCTTAGTACCTTTATATGGAATGTACGTATGTCTTCTGTATAGAAATACGCTTGTGTTAATACATATATATATATCTATAAAATAAAGGATGGTTGTGTGTGTGTCTCTGTATGTAGTACGTATGCATTTCTAAAGTTTTCAACCGACTTTCATCAAACTTTCTATACACATTATTTATGTGCCGAGGATGGTCATGCACCATAGCATTTTGTCGACGTAAAGTTAGAATCCGTGAAAAACGGTGTTTTACACAGGTTTTTCTCTAAAAACTTCTCATTAAAAGGAACTGACAGACTACGTCTCCTAAGTTCCTCATAAAATGCTTGGGTATGTTCCTCACTAGCTGAAACTGTCGGAGCATAACTAGAAAGAACAGTTGCAAAACATCCAAAAGAAAGAAGGATCCGGAGTTTCACTGTGCGTGTATTTAGGCTTTGTGGTTGTTCTAAGTGTTTTAGCATAGCCCTTCTCAGTGCAAACCCAACACCACCTCTTTTCTCTTCCTTCGGGTTACCAATCCAGAATAAAGTGAAACCTGTCGAATTTTCGACAAGATGTTCTTCCATTGAGGATTTTGTTTCAGAAAGAGCAGCAATATCAACACTAAGACGACTTAGCTCTTTGGTTTATAGAGCTGTTCTTCTTTCAGGCCTATCTGTTCGATCTAAGAGTTCTGACAATCCCACAGGTCAGGTTAAGAGAAACATTATTGCTTGCATATTTATTATCAATGTTTATATAATTTCTTTGTTCATTCCAGCTGAATCGAACAGCTGTTAGCCGCAGTAAATTAACTAGCACAGAAGAGAGAGAGAGAGAGAGAGAGAGAGGAGAGAGAGAGAGATAGTGGGGACAGACAATTTTTAGTATAACTTTTCTCGCACCTTCCCAGTATATCCAGATGAGCAATATTCTCCCTAAAAGAGCTGCACAGACACAACAAGATTCTCCACCGAAAACAGCTCTGGTCCATGAAAACTTGTTAGCGATATTAAGATAAGAACTCTGCCGCCTTATGTGCAGTTTTGTAACTCTATGTTTCTAAAAGGTCAAATCTGCTTACGTCGACACGCTTCTATCGCCATAGAACTTTTGAAATGTGACGATTGTACGATGATGGTACTTTGTCGGGGACATCGGTACCTCATTGAATTTCAATGGCAAACGCTTGTACAACAATTTTACCACGCTCTGTGTCAAAATAGTAGATTCCAGCGTCAAGCAAAGCAAGATAACTAGTCCTAAGTTGACTGCAGATTTTATATCATCTAGGCTTTTCCTCGAAATGATAATGCAGTGATAAGTCAATTAGAATTCAGTACATTATTCTCCTAAACTGGTTGTCTTAATCAAGGCTTCGTTTCAAAATCGCAGCCCATTTTGTCCCAACAAAAGTCATGGCGTTGGCAGTGCAGCCAGTTAAGGATCTGTCATTACCATGAACTGGTTTTATGTCAGAGTGTCTCCCTCCATGATGAGTTGCCTTCATCACGGCTAATGAATCTCATCTGCCCCACCCACAAAATATATACATATGTATACATAAAAATACGTATATATATATATATAATTTGAATTTTTTACAATTTAAAATTATTTCTTTGTCTATAAAAATATATAAATAGATATATTTACATTATTTACATTTTGACGGATATTTGTCCTAATCTTTCGGCTGATATACACTCCAGCCTTCGTCAGACACCTGATGAAAGTTGGAGGGTATATCAGCCGAAGCGTTGTGTTAACGACAGACAAAATGAAGACAAGTATCAGTCAAATCTAAATAATGTACATAATTCCTCATCTGTTAAATATAGAACTGAAATAAATATATAGATAAATAAATAAATTCACAATTAAAACTATAAATGAAATGAAATAAAAGACATAAATGTATATAAATATATAAAAGATATATGAATACATAAAAATATATATAAAATGTCTAAAAAACGTTATATATATATATATATATATATATATATATATATATATAATGTAAATGTCAACACTCTCAGCCATTCCAAGAACAAAAAAACTATATCTGGTTTGTGATTCCTTTCGGGAGACAAATCAGGTCTAATCTCTCTTTGCAATTCCGTGAAGCCGTTACTAAGAATCTTCCTAGGAATTCTAGATACTACTCCACTATAAATTCGTATAAAGTAAGAATAGCATTCTCGAATACTAAAAATGTTTCGCAGATAATAGCTTCCCACAATAATGAGCTGCTAAATTGGGTCTCCCCACCCATGAGTAGCGACACCGCCCTTACCCATTCCAACGTAACATACAATAATAATAATAATAGAAGTAGTATGGATATTAGCAACATTCATATCAGCATTAGCGTTACCAATAGTAATAATGATAATAACATTAGCCAGATTATTAACAGTGGTGGTGTTAGTGGTAATAGTACCAGCATTCTTAATAACAGTTATATTATTGATGATAACAATCGCTGCATTCCTATACCCAGGGAATTTGCCGACGATATTACAACTAATAGTAATGATAATAAGATGAATAGTATCGTGGCCAAAGCCAGCAACAATTTTTACACCTATCACAACAATAAAAACTCTGTCTTAATATCGGAAACCAACCCCAACAGATTAAAGTTCTTATCCAAAAATTCCAAAATTAGAAACACCACTTACCAATGCAAATCTCTACTGGAACCGATGTCTACTTCTATATTGGCGCAACCTCTTCTAAATTAGTCCAAAGGATCTCCAACCATTATTCCACTTTCAGAGATAAGAGAAAGCAACACAGCACGGGTCTAAGCAAATTAGTCTGGCGTCTGAAGAACAATAACACTACGTTCAAGCTCGAATGGTCCATTTCGTCGGTGTCCTTGCCGTTTGATAAAGGCAGAACATTTTGTGGCATCTGTAATTCCGAACTTTTTCATATTTTGTTCGCCAAAGGCCCTTTAATAAACACAATCGTCGAAATATCCTACAGGTCTTTACACTGGAAAAGACACACCTTTCATTCATATAAATAGTGACTAATATAGATAACCCCTCGATTTCCAAAATAAAGTTTTGCTATATTTCACCCCAATAGTCAAAAAGATTTTCTTATATTCCCAATTACTACTATCTATTCTTGCGTTGCCTCTCACCTCGCCCGATTCTTTCTCCCTTTCGCTATCTACATTCCTTTCCCTACAGTAAACATAATCGAACACACAGATACAGACCTTTCAACTCACAGCTGTCTGTTTTCTGACATCTACCCATCCACAAACACATCACGCATTCAGACACACACATACACACATTAAGACAGTTATATACAGTCACACACACAGGCACTCATTCACAAACGAAATCATTTAAACCCACCATTCTTTTGACCTGCACTCTCTCACCTTACTATTCTTATGCCTCCCTCCTCCTACTTCGTTTGAACTCTTGAACCTTTAGAAACTTCTATATTCTTCTACATTCAGCCACTCTGACGTCACTCATTATAAAGAGACACTCATTATCGCCATGGGCTCCTTGAGAGCGGTCAGCTAAAAGTTTTTTGTGCATTTTGATGTCGACATAAGTTCCTTGATTTTCCTGACGAGAAATCTGCATAATGTACTCCTTATTCCTTCGGAATATGTCGAGAATAAAGGATATTTGTTAACTAGTCGTTCAACTCCATTCTTTCATATACTTATAATTTGAAAATAAACATACAAATGTCCGTACGAAGACACGTAGTCTATGCCCTAGGGACGTAGCTTCAACCGTGTTCATTCTGATGTGAATTCGCTACCCAGGTATCGGTTATCGTTCGAATTATCTTTAATAAGGTAATTTATTCAATTACTCAAATATATATATATATATATATATATATAATATATATATATTATATATATATATATATATATATATATATACATACACCTTTTCTCGCACCTTCCCAATATATATAGGTGAGCAGTGTTCTCCCTAAAAGAGCTGCGCAGACACAATATCTCCACCGAAAACAGTTTCTGTCCATCAAAAAATGTTAGCAATGTTAAGATAAGAACTCTGCCGCCTTATGTGTAGATTTGTAACTATGTTTCCAACCGGCCAAGTCTGCATACGCCGCCACGCCTCTATCGCCATAGGACTTTTGAAGTGTGATGCTTGTACGCAAAGGAAACTGCTACAATACAATATGAAATAGGACCATTTTTCGAAGGAAATGACTCACCAAGAGCAGACTCAGGAAAGAGCGTTTCTTTATGATGTGTTCAGAATCAGTTCTACAGGTGATCATAGACGTATTTGATGCGTTAAGTGTGAAATCACAGGTGATATAGAACTAAATTCATTTTTTAAATGTCTTGTTTCGAAAACTGCATTAGGTACGATTAGTGAAATGTTGGTAGTAATGACTTATGTCCCTCTTAGTGTGAGGCATTTATGTGTAATAATGCCCTCTATACAATATATATATATATATATAATATATATATATATATATATATATATATAATATATATATATATATATATATATATATATATATATATATATATATATATATACATATATAAAATATTTAACGTTGAAATATGAAATAACTGCCAGCAAATATTTCGGCAAAATATATATGCATTACGTTTGTTTAACTTGCATTTACCAGCAGCGAATGGAATCAGGATTTGGTGCCGCATGTTATCACTTGCCTGTTTATCAAGATATTCAGAACGTTCTTGTCAGGTTGTTGATAGTACGTACATACTTGCATACTTCCATACACACATACATGCATACATCATACATACAGAAATACAAGCATACATACGTATATGCATACATATATACATAAATACATACGTACGTACGTGGATACATAAATGAGTGTGCGTATTCATAATTATATATGTGTGTCCGTATGAGTATATATACATAAAATTACATTACGTGATACCATATATATATATGCATATATGTAAGAACGCATACATAGGAACACGCGCTCATGAGTATAGTTATTTACGTTTTTGGATCTGTAGTGGTGATTGTGTTTGTATTTATATATAATTCATAAAATTATTGATTATGTATCTCTATAAGAATTTAAAACTAAAAATGAAAGAAGCTAAAATCGTTTAATTTCCTCTGTTGAGATAATATTTGTAATTTAGATTTTCATTCATAACAGAATTGCCCGAATTTCTGATAAACGACATACTCACACATATTATTTTGTATTCAAGAAATTACACACTTTGTGACATTGAGGATTCTTATCTGCATATAAATGGCTATGGCGGTGATGGCCTGAATAATTTCGAATATAAACAGTAAAAATGTTAGACAGAGAGAGACAAAAAATTTGGTGGAAAGCTATTAATGTGAAAACGATATTTCTGTCGATCGAGTAATTAGATAAGTAACCCTGAATTAAAATAGATGAACTGGAAATATTATTGTCTCAACTTTATATATATACACATACACACACGCACACACATATACACATACATACATATATATATATATATATATATATATGTATATGCGTGTGTGTGCCTGAAACTTTCGCACAGAATCGAGCGAAGACTTCATTATATGCTTCTACTGGCATATAAGTAATGACTTTTATCTTAATGATGCTCTTACTGCGCATGACGTGTGAGTAAGACTCACTGCAATTTGTCAATGATGCAATTTCGATTGATAATGCTTCTTGAATTATCAAGTAACACTTCAGCTTACTCTGCTTATTGGGGTATTAACGATGTATTCGCCGTGCTATAACATAAACATATAGAATAATATATACGAAAATCCCCAAGAGTTCGATGTGAATGTATACATATGCACATATATTTACACGTTTTCATGTGGATGTGAAATCTTTTATTTTTGTGCGATTAATTTATTTCTCTAGCATACATAAGTTATATACCGTTGTGACGAAAGAATTTTATATTTCATTGAAATAGGCAGAGATTAACTTGTTATATACGTCCTCCAATCCATTTGCATTGCATTTAAGGGAAGATGTTTCCTAATTAAATAATGTTTTAGTTTCTATTCCATAATTTGAAATGAAACAGCATTTCTCTTTCTCTTTTGCCGAGGCAGATTTCGGTTATTACGCACTTTATTCTAATATTGGTTTTATGTTTAACTAGCAGAATCGTTAGCAAACCGGGCAAAATATTTATCGAGTTTCATCCGTTTTCAAGTTCTGTGTTCAAATATCATGAAGTCGGCTTTGTTCCACCCCCTTCGGGGATCGATGTATTGGGTACTAGTTGATTAATGATGTCTATGTAATCGAGAAATCCACTCTCCGAAGATTATGAGCGTGTGCCAACATTTGAAACCAATATGCTAAGTTATTCTGCTCTATTGCTCAAACAGTTTAATATTCACAAAAAATAATGAATAAATAATATATTTATACTTTGTGTATCGATTTAGATAGAATTGTAGCAATGAAGACTGAAATCAATTTACTCGGTTATGTACCCTGTAACATATTAAAGAAAAAATTGCACTTAATCTAGAAAAGATAATCACTGAACCTATCCGCGGTGGAAACTGTTTTATCATATTTACTTTGTTACGTAACATGAGTAATTGCTGTAAAGTTTATCATGCGTGAAGCGAAGACACGGTGTATACGAATGTCTAACTAGTGTGGAAAATACTGAAGCTGATTGTTAGAGTAAGTTCAACGAATAGCAGTATTCTTATAGTTGACTGTCGTGTATATAAAACAGAGTATAACCTTTCATCTTGTTCACTTAAGGAAAACCATCAGTATGATAAGTAGACATGTATTTTCTTAAAAATTATCGTATGCTGATTTAATTATTTTCATATATTAGACCACCAACACACTAATGTGACGCTCTACTTCAATCCAAAAAAACACTCTGCCTGAAAAGTTTGCAATTATTTTCACTAGGTTGACATACTATCGCAAAGCACCTTCATTCACAGTCGCAACAAAAGTAAAGTGTTTACTATTTGACGTTTCAAACTTGAACCAAGAATATTTAAAAATATTGATTTTGGTTTATTCTAAGATGAAATGTGAGATTACGTGACTAATTCAGAAAATATTCATAAACTAATGAATCTCCTGTCGTGGGCCGGTGTGATATTTGAACATACATAATATTTCAAGGAAACAATTGTGATTTTGCATCTGCTGTGTTAGAAAAAATATCCCTTCCTTCTATAGGCACATAGTCTGAAATTTAGGATGAGGAGGCATCCGACTGCATCAACACCAGTGCACAAGTGGTACTTAATTTATCGACCCCGAAAGAATAAAAGGCAAAGTCGACCTCGGCGGAATTTGAACACAGAACGTAGCAGCAGAAAAAATACTGCTAAGCATTTCGCTCGGCGTGCTAACATTTCTGCCAGCTCACCGCCTTAATAGAAACAAAAAATGACATTACAGTTAACATGATGAAGAGCGGGCTACTGATTTATATATTTTTTCACTTGTTTCAGAGATTTGGCTGCAGCCATGTGGATCATCCAATATATATATATATATATATATATATATATATAATATATATATATATATATATATATATAAACATGTCAGATCATCCCATAAGTTTTGTCCGAATTTTGAATAAAGAAAACAAGTGATCAAAAGTTATATTTAATTGAAATTTAATCCTCAATTCACTTT
The DNA here is from genome assembly GCF_006345805.1 of Octopus sinensis. Classification (NCBI taxonomy): domain Eukaryota; kingdom Metazoa; phylum Mollusca; class Cephalopoda; order Octopoda; family Octopodidae; genus Octopus; species Octopus sinensis. The sequence continues at coordinate 75,133,297 of NC_043003.1, read as the reverse complement.
CCCTGATTATCTATGACATCCTTCCATCTACTTACAGGCTTTATAATCCCACCAATGTAAAACTTTAGGTTTTAAGGCGAAGAACTCTGAAACGTTAATTTCGACCTCCTCCTTGCTTGTGAAAGATATATGTCCCCCAAATGCTTCTGTAAACTAAGAAACAAATGGCAGTCTGAAGATGCAAGGTCGGGAGAATAAGATGAATAAGGAATTTTTTTACAATCAAGATCTTCGATCTTCTGTGATTTAATCTTTGCAGTGTGGGGTCGTGCATTGTCCTGATGAAATATAAATCCGATTCACTAAAACAGGGTTTTTTTTTGCTTTAAACCTTGGTTCAATAGCTATAATTGCTGACAGTAGACTTCAGTATAGATTGTTGCATTAGGTAGTGACAATTCAAAGTGAATCTCTTCTTTTCAATACCACAAATTAGAGAGAAGAATATTTTTCCTATGAAGTTCCCTTCTCGGTTGTGGTTAAGCTTTTTTCCCTTTTAGAAAGCCACTGTTTATGACGTTTAGCGTTTCGATAGAAGATCCATTTTTCGTCACCAGTCACATGTTTATCCAAAAATAGTGAAATGAGCCCGCGAGAAGGGAGAACGGATATCAACTCGGGATTTGCGGTTGCTTTCGGACAATTCATGAGACACCCATTTTCCAAGTTTAGGAACCTTTCCAAGTTGTTGAAGATGACGATGAACAGTTGTATTAGTAATAATGAAATAGATTATGGAGACTTGTTTATTCTCAAAATTTATTTTCTCTTATTTAACAATTTTATACAGCGTTAGTATTTATAAGTTCCCTGCTGGGAAGGACCGACTTTAAGAGAATCTTAAATTCCTTATAAACTTTACATTTGGATGGACTCATATTAAACTCTGTTGGACTTTTGGATTTTACTCAAAGGATATTGGAATAATACACATATATACCATTATGACTATAAAACGGATTTATGAACTCAATAACCATACATATCTTACATCAATTTTCTTTCCTCTACCTCACTGACTCTCTATTTATATCACATCGAAACTAACTATGACTTAACTTTTCCTCTCACAGCGTCTCCGATGAAGAGATATTATCATTAATTAATATTCTAGAAACAGTTGTAAGACCTTCTATCTATAAATGCTCTCATATCTATACAGCCTGGGTTTTTTTTATCTCATTACACAAAAATTCATGTATACACACACACACACACACACACACACACACACACATACACACACACATACACACACACACACACACACACATATATATATATATATATATAAATATATATAATAAAAAAATGCGTCAAGAACACAAACTATCCAGACAGTTAGTTGAAACAAAAAGAAGGAAAACAAAATATCCAGACACGATACAAGGAAAACAAGGACGGATCATTTGGAGTTTTCTATTCTCAGTCGTGTTCCATACCATCTTTGCAATTTCGGTTGGTTAAAATCGTGATTGCTCCAATCTAGCCAGCCCCAAGGAAAAATGACCTAAGAGCATTACATTCCCTGGACAAAAACAGCGAATGTATACGAAACAAGGACGGAAAAAAACTGAAATATTACACAAATATAAATAACAGGACATAGCAACATAAGTTTTTCGACTAAGGACGAATTAAATAAAGCAGGCGTGAGTGGAAGTATGGCGTAATATATATATATATATATATATATATATATATTATATATATATATATATATATATATTATGCATGTATGTATAATGTATTTCTTCGTGGTGTAATTCAACAAAAAGATTACTCCATTTACTGAGTATCAAATTGCAGTTTAAGGATCATAAAACGTATCTTCCGTTGCTCTTAATAGTTTTAAGTGTCTCCAAATACAAACAGGTTCTGCGTGCTTACATATGAATATTAAATATGACGTAGGGCGTGTGAATACGCGAAAAAGACATGAAAAAGAGTAGCATACAGAAAATCCATACTTCTAACCGGAAAACGAAACTAGGAGGCCAGATGTAAATGTAGCACTCCGTCGAGTACGATGACAAAGTTTCCTCGTAGAGATTCAGGTGTTTACGCTTAATAAACACTCATATCGCCCGGTCTGGGAATCGATTGCTAGTTCGCTGCCCTAACAACTGGGCTATTCACATCCACGATGTAAATGTAAAAATGTACGAAATTAAATATTAATTAACAGAAAATTTTCTAAGGAAAATGACAATGTATATGAAAAATGAATGTATAAAATCTAAGATAAAAATGTCAGGAATATAAAACTTTATAAAATTCATAAGGATAAATAAAATAATTGTAAATAATATACTAAAATAAAGTGGGGGAAACTATAGTGGTAAGAGATCTAACTTCTTCAGTCTTTAAATTATAAGGTCGGGGTAATGTCAATTCTGAGAGTGTGGTATTGTCCAATTTTTCAAAAAAAATTTTTGCATGTGTCTGCAACCCGTAAACATCTGCGACATTGAGTTCAATATTGAGTTTATTTACCTATTATCATTTTTTTGCAGGAGCAATATTTGTGCTCCTTCAGCCAAACAAAGCCTATGTCGCTTTGAGGGTGCGGATGTTTCGAATTTTTACCATTTAATCGTATATGGCATTTTATTATATATATATGCGCACATATAGAGAGACAGACAGAGATAGAGGATAGAGAGATAATTAGACAGGTAATATATATATATATATTATATATATATATATATATATATATAATATATATATATACATACGTATGTATATATATTTGTATATATATAATATATATATATATGTATATATATATACAAATATATATACATACATATGTATATATATGTATATATATATATATATATATATATATGCGTATATGTATATATATATATATATTCATATATCTATGTATGTATGTAAAACAGAAAGTTAGAGAGACAATAGTTTATTTACATATAGTTTATTTATTGTAGTTATAGCTGCCTTAAATATGCATTTGAGTGTGTCCATGGTTCAATAGAGAGGCACCAGCACAGTGTTTTCTTCCTTAGAGCCGAAATCAGTCAACTGCTAAAGCAAAGGGAAAGAGAGAGAGATATACTGAAATTTGTTTAGTTTGGCCATTATACAGAACAACGTCGCTTCTTTCTTAGCCCCAACATTAAGCTAATGTTCGCCTTTATCACAGGTGGACAGTATTGACATGCAGTAAATAAATTTAATACACCACAAGCACGCGAGGGCTGTTGACAGGCTTTTGGTGTTTATTACTATACTTTGGAAACGATGTGAATGGGAAATTATTTGCAAATACAGAAATGGAGAGGCAGCTAATGCATTGCCAATCGTTTGAATCATGAAGTATCAAATTCTCCCAAATCAATTACCAGGAATTCATATAAGTAACAATGCAGTTTAAACCTAAAGTAACAGCAATACTACAAAACCTTACGTCATATGTATATATATATATTATATATATATATATATATATATATATGCATATGTCGTCGTTGTAAGCAAATAACATTTACGCATGTATACGCGCGCGATTGCATACAGGGCTACGAGTGAGTAACTAAAGACACCTAACCAACATTGTTTATATTCATCTATATTTTATTTCATGTTTTTGTTTGAAGGACGATGATTTACGTGTTGAATTTCATTCATTGTTTAGGCAACCTAGCTAATCGATCCATCAATTATCCAATCTTTATGAAACTAACAGAATGATAACCTTCATTTTCATAAGATAATTTGGACAACAGTGCAAGGCAGTTAGATAAAAATGAGACATGTTTCTACAAAGCCACTTTCGGTTGCATTACAAACAAAGAACAAAAATGTAAGCTCTAAAATCGTTTTCCATACGTAGGACACGAAAGATAATGAGGACGTGTTTTTCGTTTTTTACCCCCTTCTCTCCTTTCTACGTGTGTAACACAGAAAGATATGTATTTATTAAAATTATAACATCTGAACGTTTCTGATGGGAAACAAAAACTTCTATGTGTTTGCATGTATATAAATATATATATATATACATACATACATACATACATACATACATACATACATACATACATACATACATACATACATACATACATATATACATACATACATACATCAGAACCGAGTTATCGGTACTGATAGCGTTTGTCGAACAACTGTTGTCAGTGATGGGAAGAGTACTGCTACCAGCTGAGTCTATCATCGAGATTGTGCCACCCATCCTTTACTTAATAGGGAAAGGAACGTTTGGTTTCTTTGCGTAGTAGCCCTACTGAAAGAAACAGTATGGAAGAAGCGTGTGAAAGGTAGAGTGACAGGTACTGGTTAAGTTTTTTAGTTACCATCTCGGTAGAAAGATCAAGCTGGAGAAGTGTCTGTCACGAGATATGTTTTTGGAAAGATGGAAGCCTGTTTTGAGCAAACTGGGTGCCATTGGCACCAGGTAATTGAGGTTGGGTTAAAAAGTAAAGGTTCTACCCAGATGGCCGGGTGCTTTTCTTTCAACGTCCCTCATTGCGGAACGCAATGACTTATTTAAAATATAAAAAAATATTGCATATTTCATCGATTCATGTTTTTATTCTATTGATTTGATATTTTTAAATCGTAAAATCTTCTTCACCCTTAATTTTTGTCTGCCTTGTTTGCCCCCTCACTGAATGCCCGTATGGCAAATCTATACCAAATAAAGAAGCTTGCGTTCTGGGTTCAGATTCCCTCTGCGTAGCATCTTGGTAAAGTGTCTTCTACTACCGTCAGGATGACCGAAGCCATTTGACTGGATTTGGTGGACGGAAACTGTATTAAAATATATATATATATATATATATGTGTGATAAATAAAAAATATATGCATACATACAAACATATATGTACGTACCTACATCTACATGTATATATACATGCGTATATAAATAATTATACGTGAGTACAGGACACCACAATATATATATACATATTGTTGTTGTTGTTTTAGCCTTCGAATGACGCCACCCCGCTGGATAAGCGAGCAGGCCAACAGAAAAAAGAGTGGGAGAAAGAGTGATGAAAGAGTACAGCAGGGATCACCCCCCCCTGTCGGAGCCTCGTGGAGCTTTTAGGTGTTTTCGCTCAATAAACACACACAACGCCCGGTCTGGGAATCGAAACCACAATCCTGCGACCGCGAGTCCGCTGCCCTAACCACTAGGCCATTGCGACTCCATTGTGACCAGCGATGTGTAACAACATCTGATGGTCTGGTCGGTCACGTGATCACTTGATATATACATATATATATCTGTGTGTGTATATATACACACATACACATATATATGCATACATATATAATATATAATATATATATATATGTATATATATATATACATATATACTTATGTATATATATATATATATATATATATATATGTATAATATATATATATATGTAAATATATATGTATATATATATATATATATGTAAATATATATGTATAATATATATGTAAATATATACACATATATATATGTATATATATATATGTATATATATATATATATATATATATATATATATATATATATTATATATATATATATATTTAATCAATATAGGGTGGCAAGGAAAATTTTGTAGAACTTTATTGCACCAGCGGCCCAGCGGGAAAAAAATTAAATAGTCATAGACCATTTTTAAGTTCAACATTAACAATTAAGGAACGGCCATAATAGGCCATTCACCCACTAGAAATAACAGCCAAAGCTTCTACCGCAAATAAAGATTAATTCCGTAAACAGGAGAAAATTAAAAAAACATTTACCCTGTAATTTCTTGTACGGTATACCGTTTCATCCGCTGTTTAATGGTATACTAACCTGATTAAATTAAATCAAGCCAATCTTCCATAAGCCCTCGGATTCTTCAGCAAGAAATAGCTCAAGACGGAACAGATATATACACGAGGCATACCCAATCTTGCCAAGTCAATATCTGACCTAAAATTTTCAAATCGTCGCACTCGCGCCAAATTTATCGGCAGCAAATAAATATCAGCCGTCGATTCCATTACGGAATTAACCAAAAAATTCATAATTAATCAATATAGGGTGGCAAGGAAAATTTTGTAGAATTTTATTGCCACCAGCGGCCCAGCGGGAAAAAAATTAAATAGTCATAGACCATTTTTAAGTTCAACATTAACAATTAAGGAACGGCCATAATAGGCCATTCACCCACTAGAAATAACAGCCAAAGCTTCTACCGCAAATAAAGATTAATTCCGTAAACAGGAGAAAATTAAAAAAACATTTACCCTGTAATTTCTTGTACGGTATACCGTTTCATCCGCTGTTTAATGGTATACTAACCTGATTAAATTAAATCAAGCCAATCTTCCATAAGCCCTCGGATTCTTCAGCAAGAAATAGCTCAAGACGGAACAGATATATACACGAGGCATACCCAATCTTGCCAAGTCAATATCTGACCTAAAATTTTCAAATCGTCGCACTCGCGCCAAATTTATCGGCAGCAAATAAATATCAGCCGTCGATTCCATTACGGAATTAACCAAAAAATTCATAATTAATCAATATAGGGTGGCAAGGAAAATTTTGTAGAATTTTATTGCCACCAGCGGCAAAAATTATGAATTTTTTGGTTAATTCCGTAATGGAATCGACGGCTGATATTTATTTGCTGCCGATAATTTGGCGCGAGTGCGACGATTTGAAAATTTTAGGTCAGATATTGACTTGGCAAGATTGGGTATGCCTCGTGTATATATCTGTTCCGTCTTGAGCTATTTCTTGCTGAAGAATCCGAGGGCTTATGGAAGATTGGCTTGATTTAATTTAATCAGGTTAGTATACCATTAAACAGCGGATGAAACGGTATACCGTACAAGAAATTACAGGGTAAATGTTTTTTTAATTTTCTCCTGTTTACGGAATTAATCTTTATTTGCGGTAGAAGCTTTGGCTGTAATTTCTAGTGGGTGAATGGCCTATTATGGCCGTTCCTTAATTGTTAATGTTGAACTTAAAAATGGTCTATGACTATTTAATTTTTTTCCCGCTGGGCCGCTGGTGGCAATAAAATTCTACAAAATTTTCCTTGCCACCCTATATTGATTAATTATGAATTTTTTGGTTAATTCCGTAATGGAATCGACGGCTGATATTTATTTGCTGCCGATAAATTTGGCGCGAGTGCGACGATTTGAAAATTTTAGGTCAGATATTGACTTGGCAAGATTGGGTATGCCTCGTGTATATATCTGTTCCGTTTTGAGCTATTTCTTGCTGAAGAATCCGAGGGCTTATGGAAGATTGGCTTGATTTAATTTAATCAGGTTAGTATACCATTAAACAGCGGATGAAACGGTATACCGTACAAGAAATTACAGGGTAAATGTTTTTGTAATTTTCTCCTGTTTACGGAATTAATCTTTATTTGCGGTAGAAGCTTTGGCTGTTATTTCTAGTGGGTGAATGGCCTATTATGGCCGTTCCTTAATTGTTAATGTTGAACTTAAAAATGGTCTATGACTATTTAATTTTTTTCCCGCTGGGCCGCTGGTGGCAATAAAATTCTACAAAATTTTCCTTGCCACCCTATATTGATTAATTATGAATTTTTTGGTTAATTCCGTAATGGAATCGACGGCTGATATTTATTTGCTGCCGATAAATTTGGCGCGAGTGCGACGATTTGAAAATTTTAGGTCAGATATTGACTTGGCAAGATTGGGTATGCCTCGTGTATATATCTGTTCCGTCTTGAGCTATTTCTTGCTGAAGAATCCGAGGGCTTATGGAAGATTGGCTTGATTTAATTTAATCAGGTTAGTATACCATTAAACAGCGGATGAAACGGTATACCGTACAAGAAATTGCAGGGTAAATGTTTTTTTAATTTTCTCCTGTTTACGGAATTAATCTTTATTTGCGTTAGAAGCTTTGGCTGTTATTTCTAGTGGGTGAATGGCCTATTATGGCCGTTCCTTAATTGTTAATGTTGAACTTAAAAATGGTCTATGACTATTTAATTTTTTTCCCGCTGGGCCGCTGGTGGCAATAAAGTTCTACAAAATTTTCCTTGCCACCCTATATTGATTAATTATGAATTTTTTGGTTAATTCCGTAATGGAATCGACGGCTGATATTTATTTGCTGCCGATAAATTTGGCGCGAGTGCGACGATTTGAAAATTTTAGGTCAGATATTGACTTGGCAAGATTGGGTATGCCTCGTGTATATATCTGTTCCGTCTTGAGCTATTTCTTGCTGAAGAATCCGAGGGCTTATGGATGATTGGCTTGATTTAATTTAATCAGGTTAGTATACCATTAACAGCGGATGAAACGGTATACCGTACAAGAAATTACAGGGTAAATGTTTTTTTAATTTTCTCCTGTTTACGGAATTAATCTTTATTTGCGGTAGAAGCTTTGGCTGTTATTTCTAGTGGGTGAATGGCCTATTATGGCCGTTCCTTAATTGTTATATATATATATATCTATATTATATATATATATATATATATATATATATATATATATATATATATATATATAGGCGCAGGAGTGGCTGTGCGGTAAGTAGCTTCCTTACGAATTACATATCTGTAGGTTCAGTCCCACTGCTTGGCAACTTTGGGCAAGCGTTTTCTACAATAGCCTCGGGCCGATGAAAGATTTGTAAATGCATTTGGTAGCCGGAATCTGAAAGAAGCCCGTCGTAATATATATATATATATATATATATATATGTGTGTGTGTGTGTGTACGTGTGTATGTGTTTGCGTGTCTGTGTTTGTCCCCTCAACATCTTTTGACAACTGGTGTGTTTACGTCCCTGTAATGTAGCTGTTCGGCAAAAGAAACCGATAGAATAAGTACTAGTCTTACAAAGAATAAATCCTGGGGTCGATTTGCTCAATTAAAGGTGGTGCTCCAACATGGCCAGTGTCAAATGACTGAAACAAGTATGAGTAAAAGTGTATATATATACACATATATACACATACATACATATATATATATATATATATATATATATATATATATATGTGTGTGTGTGCGTGTGTAAAGGAAAACTATATTTGTCTTTGCCACTAATGCGATTAGGGGTATTAGGACATTATGGGTACATTGCTAGGAAAAATAGCTAAAGTGCTCTAATGCTCCAGGAAAGGTACATAATTTTACACATCTTTGCACGTAGGAATTATCCCTGTATGTATATATATATATATAATATATATATTATATATATATATATATATCAATTATGAGTTAGAGGTAATGCAAGCGTCTAAGGGATAAACGTATCCGTAGGCACTACTGCTTTACTACCTGCGTATAGACGAACAGAAGCCGGTAATTTAAAAGGTAAACTGTGCT
>NC_043003.1:75083911-75121411 GCF_006345805.1 Octopus sinensis | reverse complement strand
CACCGCCATTTACTTTACTTTACGTGATGTATTAAGATCTTCCTTTCACATTCAAGTATTTTTTCTGATTAACACCCTAGAAAGTACGCCCACGATCTCCACGTAAATTATGGCGGCGTATTTGTTTCCAAAGTTTTATTTTCGTTTCTCTATTATTTATCTTATTTGTGTCTCTATCTTAGTAGAATCTGACGGATAAATAAATCAAACTACATAAAAAACGGCAGCAAAGCCGTTCAGAAATTAAACATTACTAACATATTCAGTAACAATAATAAATATAATTTTTAGTTTTACCAATTTTCAATATATTTCTTTTCTACCCCTGCCCTGAAGGAAGCTTTTCTTTATAGACTCACGTTTTTGTGCGCAACGATGATGTAAAACCTCCGTTAACTGCACCGTGTGCAGGTCCTTTCTGTTTTCTTTCATGCACAGATAAATTTTTCACTATAGACGTTGATGGTCGTAAAGATACTATGTCATTGGATAGAATAAAAAGGTACTTCATACAGAAAACTATCTGTTCCCGCTGCAGATGACACACACACACATCATTACTTACATGATCTCCACACCCACCTTCATATTGCATCACCACCATTGGGATAGATCAGGTACCGGACAAGGATACTGGCTTATCTTTCTGGCTTTTTTACTTAATATTTTGAGAGCGGCCGGGTTCATTTTTAGTATTCTCGTTTGTGAGAGCAGTCGAGTTTATTTCAGATATTCTCATTTTAAAATCTCCGGTTAATTGTTGAGAGGACGTTGGTGTTGCCTTGGTGGAGGTTTACGCTCTCTGAGTGCTCTTGATATTATTGTTAAGGCGGTGAACTTGCAAAATGGTGAGCTGCCCGAAATACTTAGCCGTATTTCGCCCATCGCTACGCTCTCATTTCAAATGACGCCGAGGTCGACTTTGCCTTTCATAGTTTCGTGGTCGGTAAATCAACTACCAGTGAAACACTTGTGTCGATGTAATCGATTAGTCCCTTCCCCACAAATTTGAGACCTTGTGCCTCCAGTAGAAATGATTAATATTATTACTGTCATCATCTATACATATATCTGCACACACACATACAGAAACGCACACAAACACACACACACAAACACACATACGGACACACACTCACATACAGTGTCATGGAGAGAAAGGTGAGAGATGTGTTGGGGAGGGACAGAAAGAGAGATGCATACATATACACAACCGTAAGTATGTCTGTTTAAACTTAGGTACGTATGTATGAATGACGTTATGGCATTTTATGTTATTCAGTTGAAGATGTGACCCAGTGCTTCTCTTTTAAATCATGCAAATGTCGATGCCAAAACTAAATTATGGCATACACACACACACGCACGCGCGCGCACTTTTTCAACATTGTCATTCTTATAATCATCGTGGATATCAACATATCAACATCCAACTTTATCCACAGCATCGTCATTCCTATGGATTTCTGCAGGCATATTCGGGTTCATTCTTTATCTTCCTCTTTCTCTCTCAGTCTTTGTATATGTATATATGTGTGTGCACGAATGCGTTTATGTGTGTGTGTGTGTGTATGTGTGTGTGTGTGTGTATGTGTGCGTATACGTTTGTGTCTATGTGTGAGCATGTATGTGTTGTGTGTGTGTGTGTCACTGTGTACTTGTTAGCCATATTTCTAAAAGACGATTTGCACCTAAAAGTTGATTCAAATAGGAACTTCAAATCCTGAATTTCATTTTCGACTTACAAAAAGAATGCATTGATAAAGAGAAAGCATTTTCGATTATCACTCTGTTCTACAAAACCTCATCTTTATTAATAGTCTAATTTTGCATTCTGTTAACATCTACAAAACTCGTAAATAGTAACTAAAATATACCCACCTGTTGATACTGGGTTTCGGACCAGACACATATATGATACTTTGACAAAGGCTAAATGAACACATATTCTGCTACAACATTTGCGCACCCCAGTTCCAAGGACAGTATATATTTTATGTTTTATCTGTTACTTGATTTAGTCATTTGAATGCGGCCATGCTGAAGCCATGCCTTGAAGGGTTTTAGTTGAACAAATCGACCCCGTGAATTATTAATTTAAGCCTTGTACTTAGTCTACCTTTATTATCTGTTGAACCGGTAAGTTGTAGGACGTAAACACAACAACACTGGTTGTCAAGCAGTGGTAAGAGGTCAAATGCAGACGCAAAGATACGGTCAAACACGCACACATACACATGTACAGATACACACACATACAAACACACTCACACAGGAAAGTACGCCACTATACACACACACACACACACACACACGCACACACTCACAAACACACACACACGCACACACTCACACACACACACATATATATATATATATATATATAATATATATATACATATATATATATGTGTGTGTATATATGTATATAAAAGACGTTTTTTTTTAGTTTTCGCCCACCTCATCCACTCACAAGGCTTTCGTTTGTTCGAGGTCATAGGAAAAGAGACTCATTGTATATGCCATGCGGTGTGACTGAAGCCGAAACTTTGTGGATGGGAAGTTAGCCTCTTACCACACTGACGAATGAGTTACCCATAATTTGCTATTCAGAAGGCATACACACACACACATACGCCCACACACTCACATCTACGGTAAGATATAATCCACATAGACCAACACTATTTCTTTATATGATTATTGGTTTTTTGACAAAGTATTAGTTTTCTGTGTAGATGAAGTTGCTAATTTAGATTGGTGAATAAATTAAAATATTCGAAAAATGTTGATACAATTATATCATATACTGCTTTTAATGTTTGAGTCGACCCTATTTTCCATAATTTATAACACATCAGCTAAACGCACAGAATAGAAACATGTGGGTTTGTTCGGAGTTATGTAAAGTATGCAAATTCTGCGGTTAAACATTTTCAGAATAGCTATATCGTATTATATTTCAAATACAACGACGCATAACACTACTCGTACATTATTCAGTTATAAAATACGGTATGGGCGTGAAGTAAACAATCCAATGCACCATGCTGTCGATAACCATCAGAAAATAATATATATTTCATTTTTTCTGGAGCATGGAACAGCTTCATTGGTTTGCTATATTCGAAGGCTGTTTAAATATACTTGTTGTGCAGTATGAAATATAAAGATAGTAATTTATATATGTTTCTATGGTATAGAATCGGATTTCTATATAGAAATAACACATCGCTGTGTTTCAATCAATATTTAGAAATCACTCTCAGAGAAGAAAGTTATTCAGGCGCAAAGATTAGCAAACGCATATACAGTAACATAATGCATACGGGAAACTTCAAATATCTAGAATCTCCACGGCAATGAATGTATTGAAAACTGAAATAATCTTTCACAAAGGATCTTCCGAAGCCTATTCCAAATATTTTATCCATCTATAGTAAAATGAACGTATGATGTGCAGATCGGATTCATGTGTGTGATTGATGTGGAGTGTGAGATTCTCTCGCTTGTTCACTCTTGTTTTGCTTCTTATGTAAGATGTAGAGAAGGGGGATATAGATAGGGACACAGGCAGCAGATGACCAGGATTTCAATAACCCAATGGCTGCAGAAAGGGAGAATTTCACTGTTCGATCGATTGGTGATTCCGTCCAAACAAGTAAACAGTGTCGGTGTTTACACACAATTGTTATCATACATAATGACTTAACTCAAAATATAAAATGTAAACTTCTGATTTAAAACATTTCGAAAACTAAGGGGAAGATGCAACCTCAAGGCATTTAGACTTTACATGTTTGTACACAAGCCCTCCCCTTATATGTAGTATTTCTGTGTGCGTGTGTATATATATATATATATATATCTATATATATATATATATATATAATATATATATATATATATATATGTATCTATCTATCTATCTATCTATCTATCTATTTATCTATCTATCTATCTATCTATCTATCTATCTATCTATCTATCTATCTATCTCTCTCTCTCTCTCTATATATATATATATATATATATGTGTGTGTGTGTGTGTGTGTGTGTGTGTGTGTGTGTATGTATGTGTGTGTAGGTAGGTAGGTAGGTATACTCACACATATATATATATAGTTGAAATTTACAGAAAAACAAAAGACGAAGGAAGATGTATAAACAGCAAACTGGTGTATTAGTTTGACGCTCGGGGAAGGTGAGAAAGTCTTTTACGGTTCGAGGCTTCGCTCTTCAATTCAATAGAAGAGACCACGTTGAAATAAACAGAGTTAACGGTCGATTATGGCGACTGGCTGAACAAAGTTAGCTAGACATGAGATCTAGGAACAAGGGGATATAATGTGTGAGTTTGTGGATGATGGTGTGGTTGCTGGGAAGTGGCAGTGCTAGTGAACGGGTTGGTGTGATGTTGTGTAGTGATGTGTGGTGTGGTTTGACGGTTTGCGTGTGCGGGATGTGAGGGTGGGTGTGGGTCGGGGGTGAAGATGTGGGGTATGTGGGTGTGGGATGTGTGGAGGTGAGGTGTGGACGGAGAAGGAATCGATGAAGATAGAATTTGGGTAGGAGTGAAGAGAGAAAGTAGGTGTCAGAACAAAAGAGGAGAGGTAAAAGTAAAATAATGGGGAAAACGTAACTAGTATGGTGTCTACCTAATTGAGAGATCGGAATACTCTTTCAAACAGAGTCAACTTTTTATACAGTGATAAACAACTTCACATGTACTTGGGGAATGTTAGTATATGTATTAACCTGCTCAGGGTGTCAAGAACAATATATTGGTCAAACTAAAAACAGTTTACGTCAGAGGATGACGGTACATAGATCCCAAATTAAAATACAAGAATGCAGAAACATGGGATTATAGAGTGCATCGATATTTGTGCCACTAACGAACAACTCAACTTCAGACATCTCCCCCCTATAAATTCAGCAACAATGCGAATTAAGGTCAGTGCATCAGCAATGAAGCATATTTTATAACAAAATATAAACCTCTTTTGAATTCCGCTACCACAGCTGGACCTTTAGGATGACATGGTGGCCATTGGGGTTAGCTTCGCCGGGGATGTGGCAAAATGTTTTATGGTTTGGTGGGTCAGGATGTTTAAAGAACACCTGGCACAGTAGTCGATATTCATGAACATGCACTCTCGCTATGTCGATAATATCAACATATTGGTAAAGGCACCCCCACAACAGAGTACCCTCGAAAGAGAAATTGAAACTAATACTATGCAAAGCATCCAGCAAATAGCGAACTCCATCTACCAGAGCATTAGGGTTACGATATAGTACCCTCCGAAACACCCTATTCAGGACTACCAGTACAAGATACAGAGCTTTGTCTGGAAACAGTGAACAATAAAACCTAAATCCTCCATTCACACTGTGCTAAATACTTGATCTACTGGAACTCAGCTATCGCGGGCAATGCCATATTCGATATATTGATGGCAAACATAATCAGAATAATGAAAAATGAGACACATACATCAACTCATGTGCTCTTCTTCCAACCTTCTGTATATATATATATATATATATATATACTCACATATACATTATTTATATTTGACGGATGTTTGTCCTCATCTTGTTTGTTGTTAACACGACGTTTCAGCTGATATACTCTAGAGCGTTCATCAGGTGTCTTGGGGAAATTTCGAACCCGGGTTCTCATTCCTATGTATTTTTCGATGTTACTATTATTATTATTATTATTATTATATTATTATTATTATTATTATTATTATTATTATTTTATTATTATTATTATTATCATCATTATTATTATTATTATTATTATTATTATTATTATTATTATTATTATCATCTCATTATTATTATTATTATTATTATTATTATTATTATTTTATTATTATTATTATTATTCCCGTCACTGCCTGGAATTGAACTAGAAAGCTTGGCGTTAGTGGCATTTGGCGTAGCGGTTAAGAGCGCGGGCTACTAATCCCAAGATTCCATACTTCCCCCTTGAGGTATGGTGTAACAACAACTAGGAGTACTTAACTTTTACTCCACACCCTGATTTTATATATGTGTTTATTTGCTAGTTAACTCCTTGCTGGGAACCTGATAAGTGCTGCTACTCCTGAACAATAATAGCTAAGAATTAGCTTTACATACTCCAGCTCTAGTGAATTGTCGCTAGATAGTAGTCTGAAAGACCCAAATTGTGGTACTGGTCTTGTACAAGCGCATATTACTGTATTTCAATGATGTGCTGATGTCTCTTTAAAGTAACCGCGTTTGTCCTTCGATCTGTCGAAATTCCTATGGTGATGAAATTGTCGCGGTGTCTGAAGACGTAACCAGCTGGAAGAGCACAGTAATTTACAACTTCCTTTGGTTAATTATTCGTCAACCCATGCAGAATAGCAACATGACTGAACAGTTATCTGAAGGCTCATGCAGAGAAAGGTACACATATCATTGTTGCTCATGTAGAAGCACAAAGAGACGACAATCACATGCAAAACCTGAGCAAACATCATATATATTTGTGGGGAGGCGGCGAGCTGGCAGAAACGTTAGCACGCCGGGCGAAATGCGTAGCCGTATTTCGTCCGCCGCTACGTTCTGAGTTCAAATTCCGCCGAGGTCGACTTTGCCTTTCATCCTTTCGGGGTCGATGAATTAAGTACCAGTTACGCACTGGGGTCGGATGTAATCGACTTAATCCGTCTGTCTGTTCTTCTTTGCCCCCTCTGTGTTTAGCCCCTTGTGGGTAGTAACGAAATATATATTTGTAGGGAGGACGTGTGTGTGTGTGGGGGGGGGGGTGAGTGCCTGCGTGTATATGCGTGATTTTGTGTTGCCCTGTGTGTGTAAGTACATGAAAGAAAAGAGTAAAGATCCTGTTCCTTCACGAATGACGATGCAATTGTACCTACAAATTTACACTCCTATCAAGGCAGTTTATGCAAAACTAGCAATCGCTCATGCATACAAGCCTCTCCTCTCTACACCCACCGATGTTATCCAGAGAAAAGGAAAGGCCGACGAACAGATTGGCACCAGTGACACTGCAACCAATTTCTACAGCTGAGTGAACTAAATCATCGTGAAATAAAGAGTCTTGCACGCACAGGAAATTTTAGATTTTAGAAATAAACACCATCTAGTTGAAGAGGGTTCATATAGCAGGTATTGCTCCTCCTTTGATTAATCTCAAAATAACAAAGACCCATACGAAAATCAGATTTGTAGTTTGCATTTAGTTTTATATATTGTCGAAAAATGATTGCGCATTGATATAAATGCGTCTTACTAGAAATGAAATTCTCTCAACAGAATGAGATTGTAGAATTTATTTCGCGTTTCACGTATTTACTGCATATAGGTAACTAATATGCTTTTGAATCGCGTTCAACAGATATTAAGCCATTGCGAATTTGTAACAGGTTCACAGACAATTTCATCCAAATCTATATCAGAAGAATGTTCTTTCTTTTGAATACTTCATGCTAATCTTCATTTACATGATTTAAAATTACCGATATCCTTTGTTTAGAAAGAATTCACATAGCGCCTAAAATAACAATAGCTTTACTATATCTAAACACATCATCTATAATATGATCAAATAACATTGATAATAATATAGGGTACCAACAGCAGTCTCATTCACTATATTTACGAAGGCCAATATTGGTTCCATGAACTCCCCTGGGTAAGCCATAACAGAAAACAACTGGACGATTATATGCTTTCTCAAAAAGATGTTAATAAGAGAATGAACTATGAGTCTCATCAACTATCGTTGACATAATTTTCCCCATTTAGAATACGCAGCTTTGCTAGTATTTCGATTACTGGCAATGTCTTAATTTCTTTTATTATGCAAAGCTTAACATTATTATTATTAACATTATTATTTGCGATAACATTATTATTTGATCCATAGTTTAATAGAATTGATAATATTTTTATAGTTTACCGTGAATATCGCTATACATCTGCCCCATTGACAGTCTTCCATTGGCACCCTTGCCACCCATGCAGTCTTCTCTTCGCTCCCTTGACAGACTTCCCATGGGTTCCTTGGTCGTCTACTCTTTGGTTCCCTTGGCAGTCTTTCTGTGACTCCCTTGGCAGTTTACCGCGATCCCTTGGTAGCGTTCTTTCAGTCTTCAGCTGTAAACGTGTTTGGTTAATTATACAGCTTTACTCTTTTTATTAGAGATTTTTCCTTAGTTTCAGCAACTGAATAAATGTTGATATTAAATCTAGTCGTACTCTATGTAACAGCTAACTTTCTTACACAGTCTTTCATGTTCCCGACTTCCACTTGAAACAGCAGTCTATGGAGAGTACTTGCCTAAATTATTGTTAACTAGAAGGAAAAACATTGCAAAAAGTTGCAAAGTGAAAGACTTAGCCATATTGCATTTCACACCATAGATTCAATTTGCTTAAGAACAGAGCTGAGCATTCCAAAGATATGCTGGAATTCGATCCGTTTTCTCAGAGTAAAATTTGGTTAGTAATTTATGTACACATAACGGGATTTTGCCATATATCTTCAACTATATTTTTTAAACTTATATATTTGTATTGATTGTATTGGCATTTAATAGATAATTCAATATCGCGTCTGGTTCACCATAATCAATATCGTTTAAATTTAGATATTACAATTTTATTACAGAGGATTTTTATTAATAATTCGCTTAAAGAAATGAACAGCATTATGTCTTTTAGGCTTTATTACCGCCTAATGCACATCTGAATAAACCAACATTGTTTCTAAAGCTTGTATGTACGTGTTATAAATGTAAATCTCTTGTTGTTTGGAATTGATTGTCTAATAACTACATTGAAAATAGCGAAATTATCCATCATGTCAACGCTGAAAAGCTTCTTCTCATGACTTCGTTTGTTCCTAAACATTTAGGGCTTTGCTGTAAAAACAATAACTGAAAAAGATTAAATGACAGGATTTTATTTGTAATAATACATTTAAACTAGGAATATACAAATGGCGAGAAAGGTGCAGAATATAATTCTGATTGGACATTTATCAACGTTTCACAATCTGTCACCTGTTCGTTAATAGGGAAACACAAAACGCAAATAGCGTTTCTAATATATTGAAAATAATAAAGCGATATATACGCCTTATCCTTTGAAATAGCGAGGGCAATATTTCACGGCAGTAGTTTCTTGTGCTTTCAAAGTTCTATTTCAAACTTACTTATTGATTACCTGCAGAAGTAAAGAGAAATTTACAATTCATTCTAATAATCATAAAATTGATAAGATAGTTAGGTGACGTAAACGACTTGGGAGATATAAATGGCGAAGAATAAAACGTAACGACTAAAAAAAAAAAACTACTCAACATAATTGGCAGAGATATATGGTTATGGAACGTAAAGCCATTCATAATTATCCTTTTTGTTGAAATCGGTAACACATTGACTATAATTGCAAGAAGAGATGTTTGCTGAAATATTAGTTGTAGTTGGCTTCACAAGATAATCACCAACAGAAGTATAAATTACACGTTTGACAGAGAGTTCTATGCAATATTTATCTGCTGTCGTGTGCAGTGAAGCTTTAAAGACGTTAATTATTTACACTGACTGATGACGTGTCAACATTAATTGGTATATAATTCCTGATTATACTGACCATAGGTCGGACACTGGCTGTTAAATGTGACACGTCATGTGACCAGGTAAGCAGGATAATCGTTAGTTTTCGGAACACAAAAATGACACCCAAAATTGACAACTTCGAAAATGATGTATAGCAATTCTGTCTATATAGAACAGTAATTATATCAACAGTTACTTAGTAGGCATTATTTCGATAATCTTCTTTGGAGCTGACAAAGTAATATACAAATGGGATTTCAGTAGACCAAATCGATATTTAAATCAGTACATATTTATATGTGTGTGAGAGAGGGAGAGAAAGAGAGAAAGAGAGAAAGAGAGATAGAGAGTGTGTGTGTGTTGTGCGTGTGTGTATGTGTGCGGATGTATGTGTGTATACATAGGCATATATATATATATATATATATTATATATATATATATATATATATATATATATATATATATATACATATATATATATACGTATAATTTATTTGCATATGCATGTGTGTATATATACATATTAGACAGAATGAGATAAAAAACCAAGGCTGTGAGGAGTTTTCAGAACATTTATAATGAAATAGTCTTACAGCTGTTTCTGGGATATTATGGGTATCCCTTCATCAGAGACGGTGTGAGAAAATATTTGCGTTCGAATTATTATGGAAAAGGAGGAGATAGGAAATATGGAGGGAAATAAGTGAGTGAAAGTAGAAATAAGATATATAAAGATATTGTAGTTTCAGTTCCATTATTCGAGGGAAAATTGTATATAGAAGTGGTAAAATAGCTTCCTGTACATGGTATGTAATTTCCAATAGTAGTTCGTGTTTAGTCATTTCAAATATGGAGCCGTGGAATCAGTGTTGCTCGTTCGAAAGGGTTTTCTTATGTGAATGAAAATTTGAGAATGTATTGGTCGTATTTGTGGATGGTGGGGGGGGGGGGTAGATGTGTATGAATAAGAAACTGAGAAAGGTCAAATTTAAAACAAGGGGAGAAAATGGGAGGAAGAAATATGATGAGAAGGTAAGGAGTAAAAGTGAGTAGTAGTTTTCGTAGTAAACTTTGAAGTGAAGGGAATAATACGAGGATGGCAAATTAATATAAATAGACGTATGTGATAGGTTAGTGATAGGTAGGAATGAGAGAGGAGGAAAGGAAGGTATAATGACATACGTACGCATGCACTCACATACATAGGAATGTGCGAATATTTATGCATAAACACACACACACAGATACATATATATACTGATATATACATACACCTATACATACACATGCACATATAGACTTGCATACTCACGCACATCCGTAGATGTATTCATAAATGCATATGCGTGCGCATGCACGTATATATACACGCACATACGTGCGCGCAGGTGCCCACGCCTTTACAGTCACACGCATGCTGGCATACATGTACTTACGTATACATAAATATATATATATACACAGTCATTAATGTACATATTTGTATTTATATATATATATATATATATATATATATATATATATATGCCCGTACACATACATACAAACACACACACGCACATATATATGTTTATATACATATATGTATAAATGTACACGCACACACAAACGCAAAACACATACATTCACAAACACATACATATATACCATTTATATGTACATGACAAATATAGAAGTATATATGTGTTAGCATGTCTTGTTTGGGAAAATGTTTCAACTAATTTTCTTTTTCTTTACTGCAAAAGAATGTACATTGCACTATACTGCAACCATTTTTATATTTACTACGTATATTTAATAACGATGTAACTATCAATGCCATTCAGAGATTCTGAGAGATGCTTGGAATTATTCAAATTAATCTTTGAAAAATACAACAATGTCCAATACTATTCTCTATTGCCCCCCGCCCCCATGCAATAGACAATATAATTCCACTTATCCCCAATAGGAAACTAAAACGGACACTCGTTTTCTATATGTCCATCAAACACCACAGAGATATTGCTCAACGGGGTTTGTTGTGGTCGAAGTAACTCCGAAAATGAAACTCCTTGTGAAGTATCTCTCTGCCAATCTTCTTAATAGTCCATCCTCTCTTAAAAGCCCTATATTCCATACTGTTATGACAGTCGATGTTCTACATTTTCTTTTCTTTATATACATCTTTCTTGACACCAGGGACTTGTAACAGTTCGAGAGAAATATTAACCTGAATCAACTCATATCTGTATTTCAAACACTTCAATGATTATGACACGGAGAACTATTCAAGTGATGTCAATTAAAAGAATAAAACGTGTACAAACACGCCTCCCATACATATTCATAAACGTACATACAAACATACATAAGTACATACACACGTACGTATATATATATATATATATATATATATATATATATATATTATATATATATATATATGTTTGTGTCTGGAGAGAGTCATTTTCTTTTAGTACATTATTATTTAACACACTCACCGGTAAACTTTCCACTCATTTATTTATTTTTCTAAAATTTTCGTAGCGTCTTCCAACTTTTTCAATAGTCGTTGACTCTCTCCCTTATCTGTCCGGTGTTCCTTTTGTTTGTTTGTACGTATGTGTGTGCTCATACATATATATGTATGTGTGTATGCATGCATGTGCGTGTGCCTATGCATATGTCTATATGTGTACGTTTATTTGTTTGTATTCTTCATATTCATATGTTTGTGTGCTCGTGTTTGAGTGTTTTTATGTGTTTTTAGGTGTGTGTGTGTCTGTACTTGTCTTCTTGTATGAGCATGCCTCAGTGTGTCTGTGTATGGGTCTTTGTGACTACGTACTGTGTCTGTATGTATGGATGTGTGTCTCCATATGTGTTCTTGCGTGAAGTGGAATGTGTGTGCATATGGTCATATGTTTCAATCTTCATTTGCGTATATATGTGTATATGTGCGCTTGTCTGTATGTCTGTTTACATTCATATCCATTTCCCTACATATATGTGCATATATTTTTACGTATACACACACACCCATACATACATACAGCTATATAACATCCCGCCAATTGTTCTACATCACTATCAATATAAACTGTGGATTGAGGTAAGTTAGCTGCTACGCATATTTCCTTCTTAGTACTGGGGATGTTTCATTTATGTATTTCTTTAAGGATTGGGTCAATTGGGTGCTTAGATAAAATGCGGATGCTAAGTTGAGCCTGATTGCCACCATTTGGTATTGTCACGTGGGTAGTGTACGTTGGATTGACTTTTGTCGTCCTATTGACTCAAATGTTTATTTAGTCTTTCCATAATGCTCCTAGATGTCCTTCCTATTTATATCATGTTCATATTTCTACAAGCACATTCTATGCACTTTTTACTGTAGACCACATTTCTACAGTTTATGCCTGGGTTAATCCTACATATAATGCAGTTATCATTGGTGCATATGGTATTCTCAAAGCAGTACGTCCTACATTGACGCTCTCTGGCTATTCAACGATCTTAATGTTGAGTTTGGTCTTGTTCAGAGCCTTCCTAAATCTACGGGCTAGTTCTCCATTAGCTGTGGCCTCTACAAACACACTCTTGATATTTGTCGGATTTATATCTCGTGGTTACTATTTGCTTTCTCACAAGCCCTTTGTATTCTATTCCAGTCTTTACTTCTATATCTAGAGCACGTAGCACTGGTTTCACTACATATAATGTTATGTAATTTCTTTCTTGCACTCCTGGATACTCGAACCCTATCTTTCTGATTATTTCCAGAGAATTGCATGCGGTGCATGAAGTTCTATACATTATTCTTCGCTTCATAGGGTTTGCATAGTGGCGACACATTGTAGATTATCCTATCTAAGACTGCAATGCGGTATAAGGCGGCGATAAACGTTAAGAAAGCCAAGGATATGAAGTAATTGAAGAAGGGAAATCGGAGGAGGAAATTCCTCACTAGCTCGCACTTTCTCAGGAAGAGGTCAAATGCTCTTTCTGTCTATGATGTGATCAAGAAACACAAGAGAGTATGTGTAAAAAAAAAACACATTCAGCAGGGTTATTCCGATCTTTATATTGGTTAAGGTGCTGGAAGGGTAACTTTACATGTTGAGCATGGTCTTCAGATAAAGAATTGACAATTAAGAGATCATCGAAAGAGGCATAACGAAATCTAGTCTACGAATGATTTCGTCTATGAACCACTGATAGGTGCTGGTATCATTTCGGGGTGGGGGGCATAGTCAAGAATTCGAAGGAGACGAATGGAGTTGTTACTGCAGTCTTTGGAATGTCCGCAGGGTAGACGGGAGTCTTGTGATAAGCCCTCAAGAGATCGAGCTTGTAAAATACAGTACATTCATGCAATGAGGAAGAAGAATTCTGGAGATGAGGAATTGGATACTATGAGGAACGGTGCTAGCATTTAGATGCCTCCAAATGCCAGAGTTCTTGGTGACGATATGTAAGGGCGAGGCCCGTTGGCTTGTGGAAGGGTATATAATTCCGAACTGCAGTACGTGATCAAATCCAGCTTTGGCTGCTCTGAGCTTTTCTGGAGGCAGAAGTCTAGGAAGCGAAAAAATGAAGCATCATTCATAGAGATAAAATGTTTTGTAGAGCCAGCAGGTTTACTCATTTAGAAATTTGGGTTGGTGAGCTTTAGGGAAGAATCTAAAATTGATTTATATAGGTTCCCAGACGCTGCAATAAAGAATAATGGGCTAACTCAGAGGTATTCGACATTCGGCCAAAAACAGAAAGTGCTGTCCAAAAGTCGCTTCTTATGAAAATCAACCATAAGAAAGTAGTGGTGGGAAAAAATCCGCACCGAGTATTGGGTAAGTCAGGTCGACGATGATGAAATCCCATTTGAAACCACTTCACAGGGCCAAATCCAATGAAAGAGAAATTTGTTCACAGTTTGCAGGGTAATTGCAGAAGGAGGAAGTTTACCTCCAATGAATTTAAGTGGCCAAATAGCACAGGCAGCACCAGAACGAATACGAAAAAGTGTGTACGATAATAAATCCTAGAGCAAAAACTCACGATTATGAGTGTGCGAACCGGGAGCAGCTGTCGTGCTCAGCGTTTCATTGTGGTGTTCCCCTGATTTGAATGAGCACGCGGTTAAGTACGTTTCTGGGTAGCAGCACCAAAGCGTCTGTGATACCACCAGTGTGTTGACGAAGATGAAGGAGAGAAAGAATGTCATCTAGCAGAAGATGAACAACTGAACTACCTTACGCGTGGAGAAGCATTCCGCGCAGCACGTAAAAGTTTGACCCCTCCAGTCACCTCCAGAATGGCCTGTAGCTTTGCAGCTTGAATCGAAAAATGATGCGTCAACACAGATGCCACTGGAGACGAATGATAAACAATAGCAGGAACCCGGGCAGGTTTGACAGCAACACTGTCGCCAGTGTAATATAATATCTTGTTGGCTGAGGAAACCAACTGGTCCTCATAACTGATTTCCATCATAGAGGCGAGGATGTCTTGTAAGTTTGATGGCAAATGGCAGAAGAAAAGATTTATAAGTATTACCCTGTCCACAGGTGTTCCCTCTGTAAGTTATCGCATCCTGCTAAGGTATTGGGTCGGCGTCCTGTCGCCGAATTGTTCTTAATTAACTAAGGTGCGAAAACGTTCTCCCCGGAAAGAGATTTCCGACTGAGGACTTCAAATTTGATGGAAAAATAGGAAGACTCTTGAGGTGTGTCTGTGATGAGATCTTTCAAAGGAGCCGTCAAGGAAGCTAGAATTGCGCTCAACAATATCTGTAGTTGATACTGCCCCGATATAATGTTGTTTGCAGCGAAATGTGCCTCTATTTGTGCAAATCAAACCCTTACATCACCACTGAACTTTGTTAACGTAGAGCAATTCATACTAACCAAGGAATACAACATGCATGAAACAGCAAAACAGTGAAGGTTTTTATAAATGTGTGTGTGTGTGTGTGTGAAAGATGTTGAAAGTTGTTCAAATAGCTCTTTTCAATCATTATCTTTTGGTAAATATTTCTGAAGGAAACATTTAAACGTTCGGGTCACCAATTTTTAGCGTGTTACTAAAGTAATAGGTAAACAATATGGAAAGTCATCGTAACAGTAAAGATGCAATGCAACAGATACTCGATTTAATAACAAACATTATAATTTATTCAGTAGTAGAACAGGTGCTGACAAGTAGCGAGACATGTGGCCTGTAAGTGTATGTATGTGAGCCAGGGAAGCTGACTAACTTACGTTTACATGAACGATCTAGTTGCAAGCCAAGATAAGATAGTAGTCTGAAGTAAGGAGCTAGTATTTGGAAGTAACTGTCAGTTAACATTAACAAGAATGGGCCACTCGATATAGTTAGCGTTCAGCTGGAATTCACCAAAGAAAAAAAAAACATAGAATAAGTTCAGGATGTGTTCAGCGTGACAAGCGTAATATAATCCAATAGTTTGCAGCGCTAAGTGTGAGTGAAAAGCAGGGATCTGTTTCATAATGAAAAAGTCATGTTAGTTGCTTCATGTCATGCAACTGACTAATGAGGATAGACGTTACTCGCGTCGACGTCTACTGCTAAGTAACCAAAAACGCGATTACCGCTGGACAAAGGCCTGCTTTTTGTGTTAATAGGAGGCAATCTCTGATTAGGTGATGTTGCCACAGCACAACCATACCAATACGCGACAATAAATTAGGGCTCCCTGTCTCACTACAGATCTAACTTCTACACATGTAAGGAAAGATTTGTATCGATTTTCAGGACAAATGCAACATTCAACAGAAACATTAACTCCAGAGATTTAGGCTTGTTTTTGTCAGCATATGAACAGAGGGAAACTTTAAAAGCACACTTAAAGCGATTCTCTACGCTTGCAAATCTGTTACCACACACACACACAGACGCACATATGAAGTTACACTCATGCGCGTGCACGCATATACCTACACTCACACACATACATATTTACATATAATATTAGTGAGTGAGTGTGTGTGTGTGTGTGTTGGTCTGCTAGTGTAGCAAACACTCAAAATATATGTTGGAATATACATATACATCGAAATTAATATAATTATGGAGTTACCTTGCCCATTAACAACTTTTAATTACATACAGAGTATGTACACACGCTAGTGCAACATTAAATCAACAAAGAAACCCAACAAATTTCATTAGAAACAAAATAAATACGGGAAATGTAAGAATGTAATGTCGACAATCTGCTGTAAACACATTTATTACTCAATAATTTATAGAGCAAAATGGTTCCTTGCCTAGCTAGAACTTTTGTTCTATTGAAGCCAGCACAGCACGTCATTATAGCGTAATAAGGATCGTTTGTAACGGTACATTGTATACGATGATATTACACCATTAAAGAAATATTTCCGCAACTCAAAGACATTTATGCTAACTTATTTTGCCCTACGCCATTATTTTGTTTGTATTGGCAATGTCGACGCACAACAGGTGTTCTATTATTTAATTTCAGTATACAATTATTTAACTGGCAGTTCAATAATGTATTACTCCACTATCGATATTGTATTTATACTTCTGCTAGTGGTCCTGTCCATTAATAATTTGAGTGTTATTTTTGTTCTTGCCTATTCCTTTGTAGTTACATTTTATATTGTTGCTGTTTCTATAAACAGTGTTATGTAAATAACATTGATGAAATACTGAGACAATGTGTAATAGATTTTGCTTCAGCTGATATGTAGTGTTAGTTATTTTGGCGTTGATAACATTCAGAAAGAAAGGAGACCAGACTGGCTGTGCCGTAGCAGCAATGAAACTCAAAGCAAATGTGGTTGTTAAAATAGTTTTTGATATGGAGAGAAGACAGATTCTGAGAATAGATCTTTTGCCGCGGAAAACATGTATCAGATTCACAGCGCCGTGATTAGCGTATAAAGAGCTCAGAAATCAGCCGCTTAAAACACATGGCTGTAGGTGTGGTAGCAACAGAATTACCCACGGTTAGGAGTATTTGGTAGCGGAAACGACAGAATTGAAACAACGTCTCTTAGTAGAAAGAACAACGAAGTGGATTACATATGAAATAAATGTCATAGAATAATTACATCCGAATGAGAATTTCTCTGGAACTTAGACATTGACTCCACCATAAGTGTTTAAAATTTCAGAAAACCAACAAATCGGAGAATGTAGGTCGAAAGGGAAGTAGGCATTACCACACAATAGTTATGTTATGCACCTTCACGTATCATTATCAACCTCATAAGTGAGCTAAGAACAAAACATGTTCAAAATATCAGCATCCGCTAAATATATATTAAACTAAACATCTATTATCATAAATCTTGCATAATCTGAATTTGGTGAGATCTAGCTGCTCTTTTTGTTAGAAAGATCCACCGAAAGGAGAATTTCTCAAAGAGTTGTTCTGTTCCTGCTTGAGGTCAACTGTAGAACAAAGTTATATGAAGTAATCAATTATTTATCCTTAATTTAAATGTATGCAAACTAATTTTAAAAGTGGACAATAAATGAATGTACAAATGGAAAAAAACCCCGGATTTTTGACAAACGCACTGAAACAAAGAAGTCCCATGGTTCAGTGGCAGTCACATTAGTTCAAGCAGAGTAGATCGATGGCGTAATAAAAATTGCAGTGGAATAGATTAGTTTCACGGTTCAGCGACAATCAAAGTCAATTTAGTAAAAAACAAAAATCATCTTCGAAACCATGACAATATTTCGATTACCAATTCAAAAATTTCGTCACAGATATAGCTCAAATGCTCATTCTGTACCAATAAGTTTACAAGTGAATCTGCCTTGACACAGAAAACACTAATATTTTCATTTTGAATTAATTACAGTGTTCTAGATTATTTAGCAGTAGGATATGGTAGCTAGATTATAAGTGAAACTCCCCGATAATATCGGCGATAATACTGTGGTGGTCTGTTATATATACTATCAAACAGAATTGCGTAAGCCGATATTGAATTATTTCTAGCTACGTCTATGCAGTTATTTTCCAAAGGTTATCACAGATTGTATTGTTGGATATGTTAACAGAGTGAAGTATGTATGAAATCGCTAACAAATCTCACCGTTAACGTATTGAATAATACTATATTATTCTTATTAGCTAAAACAACGTTGTAAGGCTTGTAAAGCTCCAGTAAGATGCTTATAATGTCGATGATATTGTTGCATTGTTAGAGGTAAAATACAAAAGTAATGAAGAAAGAAAAAAGGCATCAGATGGGAGATGCTTACCATGCATACAGATATTTTGTTTTTGCAAATTACAGTGTGGCTTACAATGAGCTGCTTACCCACGTCTTTTAATTGAACTGAGTTATTGTTTTTTTAACTATCACCATTACAGGTATTTATACTCTGTTGAAATCAACTCGTAAATATAAGAAACCACTCCTAAACATTACTGTAGATGCACACACGCACATACAAACACACACGTACAGACGCATATCTATGTATGTATTTATGTAGTATGTATGTACACTCACTTGTGTACACGCATGACCCGTACACACGCAGACAAGGGTCGAACAAAATGAAATACTTATAGAAAATATTGTATATAATTTGAAATGCGTTTCACCATGATAGGTATTTATACTCAAGTAAAATTAAGAAATCAACTCGTAAGTAAACGAAATCCTCGAATCCATCACTGAATGCCACACTCGCACGCACACACACACACAACACACACACACACCACACACACACACACTCACAAACATACACACACACACACACACGCACGCAAAGACGCACATATACGGATACAGTCACATATCTATGTAGGTATATATGTATGTTTGAAGATATTCAAACCAAATTATTTCGAGCCACTCCCAATGCGTATTTCTACCGAATTTGATGAAAATCTGTTCAGACGCCTTCCAGCAATTTTGCAAGCTCATAGAGAAACAGACAAAGACGAATGGTTGCAATGCCCTGCTTTAGCTTGCGTGCGTAGGGTAATTATTAAATTTCATCTCATGGAAAATAATTTAATTTCTCAAACACATTTGACTGGTGGTAACAAAATGTTTTCTGGAATCATCTTTTAGCTATAAAGGTATTCGTATATCAACATTGACATTTGAAACCTCCAGCACATCTCAGTTAGAAATACGGAAAGGAATAATAAATAATTTCATTAGTAGGAAAAATTAAGAAGCTAATTACTTAGGGAAGAATGAAAAGTGATGGAACAAATATATAGTGTTTAGAAGCGTGTAAACTCAAGTAATAAAAGATATGAACGTATGAAATATTGCTCGCTTTTGGAGTTTCTTTTTATCACATGACGATTGTGTTGACATTGGTATATATATATATATATATATATATATATATTATATATATATATATATATATATATATATATATATATATATATATATATATATATATATTTATTTATATATATATATACAGTGATAAAAAATACGGATGGTGTGTACACTACAATAGCAAGAAACGATATGTGACCGTTTGTAGGGACAAGAGACATTATAATAAACACACTGTATTATTATTTAGTGTACTTACTATACAAGAAGGATTTAAGATTTTAGTAGATATGCGCTGGCAAAAAGCACACCCAGAATATGTGTACACACTACAGATAATCGAAAATGGCAACGAAAGCCATTGTTATGAGATACATGTTAAGATGAGACATCATTCAATTTTCCGATATATTAAAACTAGCTCTAATATTGCATTATATGGATATGCGTATGTAAAAGTATATATATGCGTCTATCTATATATCTATCTATCTATCTTTCTGTCTATCTGTATATCTGTCTATCTATCTATCTATCTATCTATCTATCTATCTATCTATCTATCTATCTATCTATCTATCTATCTATCTTTCTATCTTTCTTTCTATCTATCTAGTTATCTATCAGTTTAATGTATCTATCGGGCTATGTATCTATGTATGCATGTACATATGTATGTGTGTATGTATGTATGTATCTATTATTTATCTTACGCTCTCTCTCTACTTACCTACCTACATAACTAACTAACTACCTGTCTTACGAATTGGTTTCTATTGACGCGCAGCACTTTCGAGTTGCACTTTCTCTTGGAGTAGCTAATGTCTGCCGTGTGACTAATTCAATCCTTGAAACCGCTGATGACCAGAGCCTCATTGTAGTACGGGCAACATCATCTCTTTGCTTCAAGATAACCTGGATGTCCTCCTGTCGCCCTTAACCAGGTTCTTGAAAACAATGGCTGGATGACAAGAACCTGTGCTAATGATAGATTCTAGATTGGCATTCTAAAGGGTCTATAACTACCGGACTCCATGTCCAGGGTCACATCAAAGAAATCCACGTTTTTCAGTTCGGTTTCTATTAGGACCCTCAGTCCAACGAAGTTTATGGTCCTTCCTATGCTTATACATATATGCATATTTTTAATGCCTTTCAACCATGTGGCTTCCGTCATACTTGAGAACCGAGCTTTTCTACTTTTGCATATCATTCTTGTTTGGCTTATTTCCTGAGGGCGGCGGGATTTCACATCGCTACCACTGCATATGCTCTTTCCTTTGTTTCTAACATCATTTGTTGTAAGACGGAGTTTGACATTATGGCTCTTATCTGTGACATCCACTATAGTGGTAGGAGAATTCGAGTTCCTTTTTGGAGTCATCCATGTCTATATTGTCTAGGCTTGCTTAACTTTCTTTTGCAGGATAATGAAGATCTATGGTCTTTTGAAATGTAAGCTATTGAAGTTATTCGTCCTGATTTTACAATAAATGGGTGTTAATTTCGAGAATTTGTTCAACTGAATACCAAAATTAGGTATTATCTCTTCTCGACTTTTCTATGTGTAGATTATTTGCCCCAGGGAGTAAGACGTATTTTTTGCAGCCTCTCCTTTTAGTTCATCTTCTGCGCACAGGCGTTTTAGTGTAGTATCGTTGGGCCGCTTCAAGTTCCGCTCTTCGTTTGGCGCTATGTGGTGGTAGCAGATGAGAGCAGTAATGAGAGCAAGCGGCTGCGAACAAAACTCCTCCAAAGAGCTTCGTCGCTTGTCTTGACCGGCCTTAGCATCACGCCTACAATTTGTTTGCAATTTGTTGCCATCTTAGTAATGTGCATCTGAAATGCTCTCACCATCTTAGATTCTGAGATTGCAGTACCTTCGTTGGTGAGCTGATAGCGCAGTGACTGAAGTTTTCTAGAATTAAACTGATTGTCGTTTTATTCTGATCACTTCTATATTGTATTCAGTTGCAGTTGTAAGCTTACGAGATCGTCTGTATTCTGTATTGCCTGTGACAATTTGGTATCATCGGCGTAGCTAGTGACAGTGGCTGTTTAAGTGGCAGTTGGCATGCCTCAGAGAGCGATTAATAACAGTAATACCCCCAAGAATCCCCATCCAGAATTTGCGTTTCTTCAGAGAAGGTACCATTGGCTGCAAATACATGACTTCTGTATTTTAAGAATTAATGCAGCCACACTTTCAGATTACTAGCTATACCAAGGTCTTACAGCTTGTGACATATCATGTTATGTTCTACCGTATCAAAGGCCTTTGCGAAGTCAAGATATATACCATCGACACTTGATTAGTTAAGCAGCTTCTTTAAAACCAATAGAGCTGTAAGATCTGTGTGAGGCAGCCTCTCCCTGAGTGGAAGAAATGCTGCGTATGTTTTAATATATAATTTTCTTCAAGGAAGTCAGAGAGATTGGCATAAAGTTTTTAGCCTCTATTCTGCCATCACTTTCATGAATAATGCATATAATACATTCTTTTAGCATTTCAGGAAGTTTGCCCTTTGCAAAGTATCTTTGGAAAGGGATCTGAAGT
Organism: Octopus sinensis; assembly: GCF_006345805.1. Taxonomy (NCBI): domain Eukaryota; kingdom Metazoa; phylum Mollusca; class Cephalopoda; order Octopoda; family Octopodidae; genus Octopus; species Octopus sinensis. The sequence goes on along the minus strand of NC_043003.1, from coordinate 75,098,916 downwards.
AGTTTCGCTCTAAAGCATTCTTACGTGACATTAGGAGGATCGCTGCCAAGCCATTAGGGCCAGTTGCTGAGCTTAAGCTAATTTTGTCTGTGGCCTCTGGTACATCTGCTTTATCTATGTCGCTGTAACCGATGGCTGCCGCCTTTGTTTGGAGATCTGCCATGTTAAAGAGTTCAGCCGGTTCTATTTATCTGAAAATGCTTTTAAATTGCTCACTAACACTTTGCTCTTTCCTTTTCGCATCTGCAGACAGTCAGCTATTTAAATGAAACCATGGTCAACTGTGGTTGTTACCTTTGAAATTTTATAGAGAGATTTAAGACTTGTTTTAATGTTTCCCAAATCTATGTTTTCTCATCTTCTTTTTCTCTCTCTCTCTCCTTCTCTTTCCTTTTTGTGGGAGAGTTCGTTTTTGTTTCCAATTTCTAAGTGCATCCGTCTTAAATAGGACATTTTCTTATTCTTCAGTAGCCTGATGAGCTACATTTATATATATGATCTGCGTTGGTATGCACAAAATTTATGCAAGTACGTAGTATTTACAACTCCAGAAGTAATACATGGATATTACATTAGTATTTCAAGTCGGAGTATAATGCTGAGTATAAGTAGGAGATTACTTCATCTATCTGTCTATATACATATATATTTACAGAGCCACACTTACTCAAACACTCACACATACACACACACACGCTCACAAACACGCACACAGATCTGCGCACACGGGAATACAAGCGCACATAAAATACACATACATATAGACACACACACGCACACTCACATATATACACATGATGATTAAGCGCAAATGTGAAATTCAACGTTTGAGTTCTTCATATCGACAAAATTCATAATTTTGTTTATAATAGATAACGATCTACTGAAAAGATTATCAAATTTGTAAAATTGATAGCGTTTGCGAATATTTATTTGCTTCGTTTATTGGATCGATAAATTTCATTAGATTACGTTGACTCATAGATATCTGGAGGATATAATAATATTTTTGAATAAATATCTAAATATTGCTGTAGCCAACTAACGAATTCATACATTTTCCACATTCTAAATAAGCTTTGACACGAAATGAGATTCAATGTTAAATATGCAAAGATAATATATTACTAATGTTTAAAATTCAGACTCTGAGGATCAGAAACCAAAGTTGCGATATTGTACGTCAAAATTTTTCACAAAAATAGAATGTAAAAAGTAAAAATTTGCCATTGGATTGTGTGTGGCATCTTGGCAAGATTTGTTCAACTAAGCAACAAATACTAGTTTCTTATATTCCAAGCAAAATCTCACAAGATAGACTGTACTTATTGCTAAAGATGATTGTTGTGAGTTTGCTTACAATTATCAATTTCAACAACAACGTTAACCCTCCTCTCGCTATAGATGTAAAATTGCGTGAAGAGAAAATATAACGGTTTACTATATGAAAACGAAGGGGAATACACTTTCTGTTCTTTGGAATCCAAGCTGACACAAGGAGACTATTTTGAACCACATTCATAAAACTGACGGAACAGTTACATCACGGGTACACCAGTCTCCCTATTACAATCGGTGTTATGCAAAATCTTATTTATAGTAGTACCTTGTATATATGGTATCTATCTTCCGGCTAAACTGAAACGCATTTCCCCAATTTCATCTAGAATTCACACTCAGGATAGTTACGTTATGATTGCTTCCATACCCTTGAAACAAATTGGAAGAACGAATGACAATATCATTTTTAAGACTGGAGACGGAAAACATGGGCAAACACAATTCTCTTGTTCTATTCTTTCTATCGGAAATATTTATAAATATGCAAGATTATTATTTTTTTTTAAATTGATAATTTGATATTGAACAAATATTTTGTGCATTCTTCAGGTGCAAAAGAATCTTAGCCCTGTCAAACAGAAATTTTCGTTCATGCAGTAGCATAACGTAACAATTTATGTTGTACGGGAAGCACCCGTGTTATGGATTTAGCAGTATCCGATAAAAATCAAAACAATATTTGTTTTCAGCATATCAGTTTGAGAAAATGAGATAAGAAAACTCTATTACAATGCAATATTCGTTGATTTGATTCTTTGTAAAGCGTTTCCTCTGATATACCCACTGGTCTGTAATATGCACAATTTATCGAAAAGATATAAAAGATTTGGTGCTATATTCGATGATTATTGAACATATATACAAATGTAATCGAATGAAATATTCGAACTCGATAGATATCAATTGAATATGGTAATATGAGAAGGAGAATAATGGTATATACACGCACGTAAACATAGAGGTCAAACGGGAAATCCTTGCCAATCAGACATTACATGCTCACCGAAAGAAAGTAGTTAAAGAGGAGGAAGATATCTCAAACAACAAATGAATGTTTGCAAAAGAGTGAACACTATAGAGTGAACAGAGTGAACAACAGAGTGAACACTAATGGTGATTGGAAATTTGTCAGAGAATATAGTTCATTAACGCGAAGAAAAGGAATAATTAATACGGCATTTCACTGTAGACGCCCACACAAATCGAAGGTCCGCCGTAGTGGATTGTAAATTTCGTGCCGACGTCAAAGAAATGAAATGCAAAAATTCTTATAATAAACCGGAACAAAGAAATGACAACGATCGAAATATCATGATGTAGCTGCACTAAGATGGCGAGAAAAAGATAGGTGTATATATATATTTGTGTGTGTGTATATGTGTCTGTGTATGTATGTGCGTGTATACATATATATATATATATATATATCTGTATCTGTATATATATATATATATATATATATATATATATATATATATATATATATATATACATACATATTTATGTATACAAAAACTATAGATAGATTGACATTGATACAGAGAGATAGATACATACATACATACATACATACATACATATGCATACATATACATATATGTACATACATATATATATATATTCCCGTGTGAGTGTGTGCCTCGGTGTGTACATGTACGTTTATGTGTATAGAGTATACGTAGCTGAAAAAACATTCCTTTAATTAAAAATTATCAGCGATATTTAAAAAATCTTTTAAAACAAACTGACACGAACATTCTAAAAGAAAGTTGTATTATTATGTTAAGCGCACACGCTGTTCAGTTTTTCAAAAACGTGTTTAAAATGTTATCAACAGCAAGAATGCTTAACTCAACACGGAATCTTCCTTCGAAAATAATCATGCCATTTTGTTTTTCGTACTATTTTTGTTATAATTAATCATTTTTCTTTTAAGAATACATACATACATACTTATATATAACGAATTATTAGCACTAAGCAGTGTTTATGTATGAGCAGAATTAGGTGAGTTCACATATGTTTGTCACATATTTCAACTTCTAAAAGGTATAAACTTTGTAATTAACGTAATGAAAAAATCTCACTTATGCTAAAAACACCCGGTGCTTCAAAAGTCGTCATCTATTAGGAATCTCAGACATCGAGGTTGGAAGCTTCTAATCTATTTTCGATGAGATGTACCAAAGAGAGGCCACTCTAAACGGACTTATAAAACTACAGATTTATATATGATTCAGTCAACACGTTGACTGATTTGCGCTAGGATTACGTCCGCTCGAAGGAAAATAACGATTTGTTACCGCTAAGCAGTGTCTATGTATGGGCAGAATTAGGTATAGTGAAATGTGTTCCAACTGCTAGAAGGCAAATGCACTGCATTTAACGTGCAGGAAAAAAATTCTCTTGTAGTAAAAAGGGCAATTTATATACAAATAACACACACACATACACGCACACACGCTTTTACGAAATGGATACACTTTAGCCGCCATCAGTGGGGAATAGGGTCAGATTCCTTTCTATAATCGAGCCATAATGTTGTAAGGCTCCTACCATGTTTATTTAATTTTTTTTTTTTACCTCAGATAGTAAAGACTTGGTTATCGGAATTTGTTCGGCACAGCTTTCGAACACCCTTCGTTCCTCCAGCTCGCTCAGCAGTCACTATGGTGTTGGACTCACAATGACGTGGAGGATTTAAATGAGGTAGCTTCTGTACAGCTTATCCATAATGTTTAGGCAAGCAATGAGTTTATAATTTTCAAGCAAGTCGATGGTTTCATCTTTTAAATGTACGTATGTATATATGTCTTTATCTATCTATCTATATATCTATCTATCTATCTATCTATCTATCTATCTATCTATCTATCTATCTATCTATCTATCTATCTATCTATCTATCTATCTATCTATCTATATCTATCTAACTGTCTATCTATTTATCTATCATTCTATCTATCTATCTATCTATCTATCTATCTATCTATCTATCTATCTATCTATCTATCTATCTATCTATCTATCTAGCTAGCTAGCTAGCTAGATACCTATCTATCTATCTACCTATCTATCTATCTATCTATCTATCTAGCTATCTATCTGTCTATCTATCTATCTTTCAATCTATATATCTATCTATCTATCTTTCTATCTATCTATCTATTTATCTATCTATCAATCTATTTATCTACATACATATATATATGTGTGTGTTTGTGTGTGTGTGAGAGAGAGAGAGAGAGAGAGAGAGAGAGAGAGAGAAAGAGAGAGAATATCGACAAAGGAATAACCAGCTGTTTTATGACTTCACTTACAGATGTTTCTTACTGGTGTTTCTACAGTGACATGTGGAGATCTCATATTCGAGTGCCTAAGTAATACCTTACAATTTTATCAGAGATTCAAATAAGAAGTGCAATTTAGAGTGTCTATATGCTGGAGTAGCCCCAATATTTCACCACTTACTCTGAATTTGCTTAAATGTATTTGTTTTCCCAAAATATATTTTGCGCGCATGTATGTACGTGTGTGTGTTCCTGTGTATGTGTATGTGCTTGACGTTTCTGCATGGTTTTACATTTCGTCGGCGTAGACGCGTAGACAGCTTTACAACATATGTTCGGTGCCAACCGGAAGGCAATATAAATTAAACAAGTGCTACTAAGTGAGAATATTTAAGCCTACATTTGAGAGCTTAGAAAATGTTTTTTTTTTAATATAAATTTACCATGTGTTGATCGTGGTATGTTCGCGGCGTCAGTTAGTTGGCAGTCTCCAAAAATGGACATTTTAGCCTTAGTCCAAATGTTCAGTGCTACAAATAGTAGAGACGTTAGCTGCAAATTTCAGGTACATCGTGTACAATAGTTTCGTATTTTGAGATTATTAGTTTCACTGTGTCAAATTACACAATGCTTTCTATGAACTGCAAGTGAGAAATTTGCTGTAAACCCCTTATCAAAAATAGAGATTATATCCATTCAATGTGCTCGATGTGAGCACAGGCCCTATAAAGGCAACACTGTTTCATACTATCAACGCCCTACCGGAGTTCAACTATAAGAGAACAGCATATCCAAATACTGCAATCTGACAGACACACTGCAAATGAAATACAAGTCATTAGCTGCATATAACTCAGACATATCGGGCTTGGCCTAGCTGCGCAAGGAGCATTGGTGGATTATATAAATCCTATGCCCATTACATGAAAAATCACAAACAATTGCGCGTAGCCCGGCACAATCAAATTGTTCAATTGCCGACCTACAAATTGCTGTGACTTAAATGCTTTACGTTAGAGGACGATTGATAACTTATGTTAACATTCTGTATGTTGCACCAGGTGATGATGCTTATATAAGGACTGATGAGCCAGATATACACTTCTACATAATAGTAAACATCTGTCACCAACACCCGGTCTGATTTACAAAGTGGGCCTTAGAACGTAAAGCTTGATTTTGTTAGAATATATTGAAGAAATATCTGACTTGATGTAATCAACAGAGATCTTAATGGTGCCACAGAAATGGTAAGTTCTATTTCTTTTATATTAACTTTCACACCGATCATCTGATTATATGAACTTTTTCTAGACACACGAAGCTTAAGAAGTGTGATGATAAGTAGAACATTCTGTGATGCGTACATCGAACTACATATATTTGTCAGTCAGTTATATATATATATATATATATATATATATATATACCATACGACGGGCTGCTAAAATTTCTTTTTTGGCACAGTCGATTTACAGTTAATGGATTGGCTTAAGGCTATAACATGTGCAGAATATATCAAACATAACGATTGAAGATGAGAATTCGCGTCTACAAACAAAACTTCTTAAAGAAGCTGTTGTATTGCACTTAGATGTATGACATGTATATGTGTATGCATGCATGCATGAATGTATGTATCATGTATGAATAGCTGAATGTATGCATGTACGTACATATTTGTGTGTGTGTTTTCTTGCAATGGTGTGCATTTGTGGATATATGTATGCACGTGTGTGTATGTGTTACAGGCAGGAAGTACTGAATCACGTATACGTGTCTCCCTATTCTCTGACATGATGTGACGCTAAGAATAAAGAATTTTTTTTTTAAATTTAATCCACGAACACAAAAAGAATAAACACATAGCGAATGCTTAAAGAGAAATGAATAACTTCTCTAGTTGAGAGTTGTAATTTTTTTTTATATATATGGGTTTATATTCAGACTGCGTGAATAAGATTTAGTGTGAAATAATTTTCAGCTTATATCGATGCGGAAAGTGAAGTTGAATCATAACTTTCAAGGTGTTACAAAAGATATAAAGTTTTCCAGATTTGAATTACGTGAAGTTAATTTGAGTGATTAAATATAGAGTGGGTGTTTGTGCAAAGAATTGATAATGATAGTGGCTTGTGAGGAAAACAAGTTATGTATAGTACATACTATATAAAATTTTAGTACAGGTTTGTAATTATAAAACGCATTCAAGAGCTTTGCATCTTAAATTATTGGAGCAAATACTATAATGAATAGCTGGATAGAAGCAATTGGTGATGTTTTAGAATATGTTCAAAGTTATGCTAATGAGATGTGTTGTTCGGTAAACAAGTGTATCACGCTATACAACACTGATGAATGGTTTATACGAAAATATGGCACGATGATATAAAACTGTGATGGAGTAATAGTTACTAGTAAATCAGAAACTATGAAATGCAAAGGTACTATATACTAATACTAAGATTAGTACCGGCGGCGAAATGTGTTTTTCGGCAAGATGCTACATTTTACGCTGTTCCACTCCATCAGAATGGGAAAAAAAATGAGTGGTACCTGTGATTGAAAAGGGCTAACGTCGTCACATTCTGCGTTACTTTGAATCCCAATGCGAACTGCATTGTGAGTAAGCGTGTCAATGGGATTTTCAGCCATTACACGTTAATTACATGAACAGACTCTCTCCGTAACTGACGGAATGGCGTTTTTATTTTCTATTCAGAATGATTGTATTCTGTTCAAACGTAAACGTGGAGGTTCTATTAGAACAAACTATACTGATATAGAATTGAACATCCAGGTTCAAATATTCACTCTCCGTCTTAATACTGCATCTCTCATAATATATAACAAATCAAATTTCACAACAGAGCGATACATATACTCTCTTTTACTCTTTTACTTGTTTCAGTCATTTGACTGCGGCCATGCTGGAGCAGCGCCTTTAATCGAGCAACTCGACCCCAGAAATTATTGTTTTGTAAGCCACGTACTTATTCTATCGGTCTCTTTTGCCGAACCGCTAAGTAACGGGGACATAAACACACCAGCATCGGTTGTCAACCAATGCTAAGGGGATAAACACAAACATACAAACAAACACACGTATATATATATATATATATATATATACGACGGGCTCTTTCAGTTTCCGTCTACCAAATCCACTCACAAGGCTTTGGTGGGCACAGGCTATAGTAGAAGACACTTGCCCAAAGTCCCACGCAGTGGGACTGAACCCGGAACCATGTGGTTGGTAAACAAGCTACTTACCACGCAGCCACTCCTGCGCCTATTGAAGAATTCTTTGAAAAATTCCTAATATTTCTAAATTCGAAATTCTAAAGGTAAACTTAAGTCTTTCATAAATAATAACACTAAAAATAAGATAACTAATGGTAAAACCATTTGGTTAATTATTCCATACCGGAGGAAATTAAATCTAATGTCCCAATGCAGTTTCGTGAAACTATTATTAGGAATCTTCCAAAGAATTCTAGATATTACTCTATTATCAACTCACATACGGTTAGGATTGTTTTTCCAACATAAAAAAAATCTCTTACAAATTATCTCTTCACATAATAACAACCTGTTAAATATTAATGAATTTACTAATACTAATAATAATTTAGCTAATGCCATCAATCCCTCAAGAAATATTAATAGCAAGGTTATTTTATCTGAAGTCAATTACAACAGAATCAAGTTTAAAAATTCTATATACCAGTGTAAAATTGCTACTCGTAATCAAGTATATTTTTATATAGGAAGCACGACTTCACAGTTATCTAGAAGAATTTCTAATCACTACTCGACATTTAGGGATAGGAATAAACGTAACAGTACAGGGCATAATAAATTAATTTGGGAATCTAAGAAACCACAAGACCACATTAATTTACCTTTTACACATTAGATTTCTTTTTACATTTCACATTCACTAGATATATATCTTTTCTAATCTATAAGGTTTTATTTAATATACATATAGCCATGTACCTCTCATTTATTTTTTCTTTACTTTATCCCCCCTCTTTCAGTAGGCCACTTCTGAGGTTATGTCGTATAACTTTTTTAAAACAAAATTAAATTTCAGTTTAATCACTATACATATCCATCATTTTCTGTTAAAACGTCTTATTGACATGTTTCATTTCTTCACTACCCTGAAGAGAATATTACATTTTTACACCATTTTATTCTTTTGGAATAATATCAGTGATATCTTCGAGACATGTTTCGAAAGTAAAAGAATTTAAATATCACCTACGTTAAACTCCATCTATATATATATATATATATATATATATATATATATATATATATATATATTATATATGTTGATCGATAGATAGATAGATAGATAGATAGATAGATAGATAGATAGATATAGATAGATAGATAGATAGATAGATAGATAGATAGATTACATCGAAAATATAAAAGGATTTGGGTGACTTTTGGTTGCTTAATAACATGATGAGGAATGCTGTTTCTATATATTACAGTCTAGCTTCCTAACTGTAACAAGAAAATAATTGCTAAATCGTTTAATGAAAACTGGATGTATACAACTATATATCATAGTTTGTGATGTTGTTTTCCTCGTCATATCAGTGAGCAAAAACGGCAAATGTTGGATTTTGTAACGTGAGTAGAAAGATATATGTTAAAAAGTTGTAACGAGATTATTATTATTTTATTATTATTATTATTATATTATTATTATTATATTATTATTATTATTTTATTATTATTATTATTATTATTATTATTATTATTATTATTATTATTATTATCATATATATATATATATATATATATATATATATATATATATATATATATATATATATATATATATATATTTGCATACAATTCAATTAGGCGCAAAACTTTCAGTTAACTAGGAATGTGAAGGATATTCCGTGTAAGTGAACGCTAGAGTGTTTAATATTTAGTCTATCATGTTTAATAGTAAGTCGGTATATCATTACTAATATGCAAAATGCGTTTACAATTAAATTGCCTTGCAGCAAATTATATATAAACGTCTGTTTGTGAAGAGAAAGCTGTGCAATTAATCTGAAGAATGTGCTGAATTGTTTAGAAATAGCAAAATTGGTGTATATATATATTGAAACATGAAAAACAAATAGAAATTGGTATAACAAAAAGGAGGAGAAGAATATAATAGAATATGCATGAAGCCAATGATATATACAGTAGGGAAAGCATAAATAAAAAATATACCATATACCTTGTATATTATACCGGTATGTATATGTTTACATATATATATATATATATATATATATATATATTATATATATTATATATATATAAATGCCTCGATGTGTATGTGCATGTGTGCCTCTCTCTCTCTCTATATATATATATATATAGCTCCGTGTGAGCAGTCTTCTAAAATTGTTTGTGCATCTTGATGTTGACATAAGTTCCTTGCTTTTCCTGATGAGAAAGCGGCATAATATACTCCTTTTTCCTTCGCAATTAGGAATATGCAGCCTTCGAAACACATGTCGAAAATAAAGGAATTTTGTTAATTCGTCGTTCAACTCCATCCTTTCATATATATATATATATATATATATATATATATATATATGGCTGCGTGTGTATATATACATATTCGTGTGAGTTGGTTATAAGGAGTGACGGACACAAGCAAAACTTGGGCAATGTTCCTGACTTCGCATCAAGCTATGGTATGTTAGGTACGTAGCGATACAAGATCATCAAATCCTTATACTGAATGTAAGTTGATTTATGGCGTGTGTGTGTTTGTGGGGTGATTCTTTTATTTTCCTCCGGGTGAGTCATCCTCCGTCTTGCTAAATAGTTTCCGCCATATAATGGATGTTCAGAGAACTGTGTACTTAACCAGATATAATTATCATACATCGATGTTGGCTGGTACTACCAATTTGGCCTCTTCACGTGCTATCCAAAAACCTTCAAGGAACCCTATCCATGTGCCTCTCAATGTTTGGAGAAAATAAGAATGCATTCCATAACAGCAGACATACGAGCGATACATCATTTAGAGCTTAAACTTATCACCCCACTTTTTCCGTTTGGATTTTCAACGATGCGTGTTAACTCTCACCTTTTATGGAAATTTACCACGAAAGCACTAGGTAACATTCAACGACATGTTACCGAATAATTCACTGTCCATCCAGAGACGAAAAACAACCATCAAGCATGAAGCTTGCAGATTGGCAAGGTTCAATCACTTAGTCCTGCATGCATTCCCCGAGTGAAGCTAATGATTTGCCTCGTTATCTTTGATTTCAATATTGAAAATCATTCCAAGGTGGCGGGCAGTCGGAATGGTTAGCATGCCGGACAAAACGCTCAGCGGCATTTCGTCCGTCTCTATCGTCTGTTTTCAAATTCCGAGCAGGTCAACTTTGTCTTTCATCCTTTCGGAACCGATTACAGTGCTACTTGAACACTGGAAACGATTTAATCGATTTGGTTCCTCCTCACTATCCTGCTGGTTTCAGAATTTGAAACCAATATTGGAAATCATTCCTTTTGCCATGCACCTGAAGTTTGCTTTATAATTTATCATGAAGCTTGTCATCTCAAGTCTGTTTTTTTTACCTATTGTGATATAGAAAGAACAAAAATATACTGAAAAACGATTGGAAATAATTAGAATAATAATTAGAATTCAAGGAAAAACCACCTGAAAGAAACATTACAAATTTTTAATAATGAACAATTATCTGTCAACGCAGTCGCCTCTTATTTTCTATTTTTTGTATTCTTACACGTTTGTTCATCAATAATTTATGTCTTCTTGTGATATATTTACACACCTGCAGAATTTCCGATTGTGTATGTGAAATCGTATTATATATGTTGTATGTATTTAAAACTTGTTGATATACATTCATTATTAGTAATCGAGAGAATACTGAATAGATTTTGTTAGAAAATTAGCTGCTTTCTGTTTAGCTTGTAAACTTATCGATATCAGTGGGTAATGCATGAATTATTCGGTGCTGCAAATAAATTTTATAATTTGCTGTTACTGTGGATGGATTAACTGATTCATTTATTCTTTTATTCTTTTACTTGTTTCAATCATTTGGATGCGGCCACGCTCGGGCAGCGCCTTTAGTCGAACAAACGCTGGACTTATACTATTGATCTCTTGCCGAAACGCTAGATTGCGGCGAGGTAAACACACCAACATCGGTTGACAAGCGATGTTGAGGGGACAAATAAAGACACACAAACACACACACACACATATACAATATATATATATATATATATATATATAATATATAGATATATATATATATATATATATATATATAATATATATATATATACATATATACATATATATATATGTATATGTATATATATGTGTATATATATTGTATATATACATATCTATCTATCTATATATATATATATATATAGAGAGAGAGAGAGAGAGGGAGAGAGAGACATAGAAAGAGAGATGATTGATAGATAGATAGACAGATATACGGCGGGCTTCATTCAGTGTCTACTCACAAGGCTTTGGTGGACCAGAAGCTATAGCAGAAGACATTTATCGAAGGTTCCATGCAGGGAGATTGAACTCGGAACCATGTGGTTGGTAAGGAAACTGCTTACCACACAGCCACTCCTGCACCTCATAATGAAGAATTTAACATAAAACAGTGTGGATGCGCGAGCCCGAATTATTACAGATAGTAGTCATATTTACAGGGAAATTATTTACAGTGAAACGAAATACCACAAGATATGTAGAATATCTCGCATAATTATCGCTGGGTTATTCACAAATACAATAATTGAGATAAATAACAGTATGAAGAGCAAAATAACCAACACCAAAACCAGGAACAATGAACACATTCACATACTGACCAGTATGGCTACCGAAAATAAGAGATACTATTAAACGTTATTTATTACAAGAACAAGTATCTACGATCAGCAGATGAATAATAGTTACATTCATATTACTTATTTGTATGTTACTTACTAATAGGTCGCTAAATATTGGGGACCAAACAAGACACGCAAAAAATGTTTAAGAAAATATGTTTGAACAATATTGTTTTATAGCAAGCATTCGGCATGGCTACCTGACTCAGATGATCAGTGATGCGTTGAAATAACTTCAGCGGTGCCATCCGCAGGATTACGGACGGAATTTCGTCAGCCAATAATAGAATTTCAATGACTTTTAGCAAATGTTTCTTGCAAGAAATGATTTTTTCGGCACATTTACAGGAGTCTAAACATGTATAACTTCTTCCCGCATCCAACCTATTTGATATTCGTTAATTATTAAGAGGTTATACATACATACATATGCGTGTGTATGTGTGTTTGTGTGTGAACCCGCTGAAAATGCAGCCATGTTAAAGTAGCTACGAATATTTTATACATATATAAGAAGATTAAAAAAATAGAGATTTGGAAGTTAATAATTGTTTGTTATTAACATCAAATTAATCAGCATTCCTTATAGCTATTTGAATTAAATCTCAGTAAATATTAAGTAAACATTAAATTTATATGATCTGAGGATAATAACGTCAGAGGGAAAAAGATATACCCTTGGATGTTTTATATGTGTTTGAAACCATAAACACATATGAAACATCAAAAGATATGTATTTCCTCCCCTGAAGACATTATGATCAGGTAGTATAAATTAAATATTTATTTAATATTTACTGAGTATTAACTGAAAAGGCCTGTAAGGGATGATGGTGATTTATTTGCTGTTAATTATAAACAATTGTTATCTTCCCAAATTACATTTTCTGTTTCTTCTTTTATATAATATAAACTATATGTTTTTATATGTGTACCTATTATTTTAAGGAAATTAATTCCCCAAAATACTAGGTATTGAACCAATATTTCCTCGGATGATCATCTCTTCATGTGGTTAACATAAACTCTAATTCAATTTATACACACATACATACACACATGCACACACACATACACACACACAGAGGCAATACTTTTTTTCTTGGATTTAAAGAAGTAGTTTTACATTCTCCCCTGTATCCTGCACTTGCGTATGTCTCTCTCTATATATATATGTATGTATGTATGTATATGTATGTATACAAAAAGTGGGGCAAGGACGCAAAACATCCAGACAGACCACACAAAGAAAACAAGGTCGGCTCAATCGGAGTTTTCTAAACAGTTGAGTTCTAGATTATCTTTGCAATTTCGGCTGGTTATACTCGAGATTGCTCCAATTTGGACAGCCCCAAGTAAAAACTAAGAGTATTAGGTTCCTTGGAAGAAAGCAGCGAATGTATATATATATATATATATATATATATCATCGAAGTGTTCTCTCCATCTGTCTCCTATTTCGGTGTTGCTTTTCAGGATGGTCGATCCGTCTTTACTCTCCAGTCCTCAATCACAAGGCTACCATCGACAAAAGCATACTTGACATGATTCCTAAAGAGGCCAAAGATTACTCTCTCTCGCTCGAATTCCATCCCTCGAAGAGGTCAAAATTGCTATCATAGCGATGAAGAACAACAAAGCCGCGGGTCCTGACGGAATCCCACCTAAGATCTACAAACTGGGAGGTGATTTTGTCCAAGACCAGCTCCACCAACTCTTGGTAAAAATCTGGACAAATGAAGTTGTACCATCCGACTTCAGGGATGCTAGCATTATTACCATTTACAAACGAAAGGGCGATCGTTCTGAGTGTGGAAATTACCGGGGTATTTCCTTATTAGCAACTGCTTGGAAGATTCTTGCACGCATCCTGAACAACCGCCTCAAAATGCTGTCAGAGAGGATCCTTCCTGAGACGCAGACCGGCTTTGGCCATCACGAAGCACAACCGACTTGATCTTCACGCTGTGACAGCTACAAGAAAAATGTCGTGAGCAACACCAACCGCTCTATTTGGCATTTATCGACCTATCCAAAGCCTTTGATCGTGTCTCGCGAGAGCTTCTCTGGGATATTCTCGCCCAGTATGGACGCCCAGATAAGTTCATCCGGATCCTCAAACTACTCCACGACAATATGCACGCCAGAGTTCAGACCGACGGAGGTAGTTCTGAGCCCTTTAAAGTCACCTCCGGTGTGAAGCAAGGCTGCGTGATAGCGCCAACTCTCTTTACCATCTTTATTGCGACAATGTTGCACATCATACGAGATGACCTTCCACCTGGCATCGAGTTCTCGTACAGAATGGACGGCAAGCTTTTCATCCTCGCTCACCTCAAAAGTACGTCAAAGACAATGGCGCGAAGCTTGCTAGAGTTCCAATATGCCGACGACAACAGCTTACAGAGAGGATCATCTCCAACAGAT
>NC_043003.1:75053911-75081411 GCF_006345805.1 Octopus sinensis | reverse complement strand
ATTCGCGTTTAAAAGTGAGGAAAATAATAAAAAATAATAACTTCAAATTTTAGTACAAGGCCCTCAGTTTCATGGACGTGGGCAGTTTATAATATCAACAGCACTACTCAGATGACACCTATTTTATAGACTCCGAAGGATGAACGGCAAGGTCGACCTCCATAGAATTTGAACTCAGATCATAAGGACGGACGAAATGCCGCTAAGCATTTTTCTCCGCTTACTGACGTTTATGGTTTCTCGCAACATCAATGATGATAATAGCCCTTTCAACTAAAGTCACAAAGCAGAACTTTGTGGAAAAGGGTCTATTCGCTTACATCGACCCCAGAGTTTCACTCGTACTTATTTTATGGGCCATTTTAAAGGTAACTTTAATACTGAATTAGATCAAGCACCTGAACCATTGCCTAGAAAAAAGCAAAACATATCAAACACTGGCAGAAGCAAACTGAGGAGTGGTGGAGCCAGAAGCCTCTGCATGGGCAGTATATACTTCAAATCAGAAATGCTGATGTAGACCAATTCACCAGTGGTTGAGAAACTCCGGACTGAAAGCATAGACTGAAGGTTTCATATTGGTGGCACAAGATCAAAGCTTGCTAACCAAAAACTACTAGGTTAACGTACTTCAAAGCAGCCCTGACAGAAATGCAGATTCTGCGAGAAATTTGATGAAACAATAGACCATCTCGTTTCGGGATGTCCTGTGCTGACACCAAACATATAAAAAATATCACCACGATAGGGCAGGACAGTTTTTACATCGCAAAATAAGAAAACACGATAAAATCAGAATCCCAGCAGAATCGTATGAACATCATCCTGATCCAGTCGTTGAAGGTAAAAGTGTCATTATCCTCTGGGATTTTCTATTCAGCACCCACAGAATGATCCAGGATAATCGACTAGACATAGTCATTAAAGAGTGAGAAGAAAGAAATAATTGTAGACTAATAGACGTAAGTATCACCACTGATAAAATATATTTATAAAGGAATTTGACAGATTAATTAAATATAAGGATCTGGAAATAGGAATACAAAATATGTGGGATATTCAAGCGAGATCCGTTCCTGTGATTGTGGGTACACTTGCTATGAAAAGAGAAATTTGAAACATAATATCTCGAGAGAACCATGACTCAGAGAAACCCAAAATATTGTGCTGACAAATACTGCACACATGTTTAGAAAAACCCTATCAATTTAAATGTATTGTATTACATGAAGATATTTCACTACTGCCCCTGCCACATACCTTCTTCAAGCTTTCATTCATACTGTAACATCTATTATCCTTCACTTGCCCTAGAACGGAGGATATGTCTCGTCGAGTGATTGTAAAAACATGCAGATTAAGAGTAAATAGTAGTAGTAGTAGTAGTAGTAGTAGTAGTAGTAGTGCTGTTAATAATAATAAAAATCAATCAATCAAATCTGAAACCATCACGAAGCAGGAATTAAGAATCCCCCAAAACAATGAATGAAAACTATGTCTTAATGTAAGTCATCTCAGAAAGATTTTTTCTCATATGGAGAATATTAAAGCAAAACCTCTCCATATAAGCACATTGCTGTTTCTTCTAGATTTTTCGGTGATACATCAATAATACTTATATCAACGGAAGAATCATCAACACATATCCATGGGCGGTGTTCAGTTGAAAAGGCAAAACTTCAAAAAGAACTCATAACAAAACCAACTAAAAGAGAAAGAAGGTGGATAGATAACTATTAGTACTATGAAGAAAGTTGATTTATGATTTACACAGACAACGATGAAACAGTCCTCCAAAAACATACAGGAATAAACTCATACTGTAAATACACGACAGAATGAACAAAGCCCACAATAAGTGCAAATAGAAGGTCGATACCCGACAGAGAACACAAACTGCGTTGCACAAAATCTCACAATGCAAAAATTAATAGAGAAGACTCAAACCAAACCCCATAACAAAACATAATGATACAATACCCCACCAAATCCCTCGAAAAACTGAAAATGCAGCATACACCACCCCACCAACACAATGCGCAACAAATGATGAAATATAAAAGTTGCTTGAAACTATCAGATGTAGGAAAGTGATAGTGGTGATGACGTTGGTGACAAAAGTTACCTTACATCAGTTTATGAGAGAGACGATTTCTCGAAAGATGCTGGTTGTAATAGAAAAAATGAAGCTGGACATTTAAGGGAGAGGCACTTTCGCTCAGCAGTAGTTCAGTAAAGATGCAGACTGATCACAGATGTTATCCTAATACGGCATCAGCAAATAATATATTAAGGAGGAGGAAGTGGACCTGCGAAAAAAAAAAGGGATAGCGATAGAGTGCTATTCAGAAAATGAACCTAAAAGAATGGGCTAGAGAAAACAGATGATATCATTTTGGGTAGAGAAGGGCATATTTTAGCAAGTGAGCAGAGATTAATATATCAAACTAATGCTATTTGGAGAAGAAAGTGAATGACAAAATTGGAGGGCAGAAGAGATCACAAGAGAATTGGAAAAGAAAGGCCAGGCATTTGGAAAGAAAAAAAAAACAAAAACGTAAGAGACACAGCTGAAACCAAAGAAGAACCTAAATGAAAAAAATGATAATAGCGCTATCAATTAGGAAGGGATAACTGACACTTGCGACTTAAGTGATTTAAGTGAGGAAGATCAGAAGAGTGTAGATGTCTTGTAAATAACAAGGGAAGTAGATTATGTTATTAGTAGGACAGATACTAAGAATATTGGAGGCACTTACAGATTACTGTATGGAGGAGGTGTAGTAGCTACTAGAAGATTTGATATTTCACAGGTAAAGAAGAAAAAAAGAGCAAATGTGGAAAAGGAGGCTACAAAATAAGTAAAAATTCTATTGCAACATCTGAACAAACTAGAGGCACACAAGATGCAAATCTTCCGTTGGGAAAAGTGACGTAGTGAAAGAGAAAGTATTTGAGACAGTAATAGAAGAAATAAAACAGCGTATCATAGCAGTAGCAGGCAAGCCCTGCAGATATCAGAAAAAATAGATCAGTATAAAGAGAATAGCTTATTTGAGACACACCTGAGATTTTATAACCAAATATATAGTGATGAACGAAGTACTGCAGACGAGAAAAGAGATGCAGAGCAGCTAGACAGTTCTGGAGTAATATTTGGGATAAGCCAGTCAATCATAATGTCGATGCAGAATAGTCAAAGGAAGTTTGCTATACTGAATTTACCCAGACAATCACTTATCCATGAGTTAGGATCATGTCATAAGCTTTCTTATAATCTACCGATTCTATTGTTAGTTCTTTTCTTTCTAGATTTTGCTTCTTTTAGAATTGCTTTGTCGATGTACAGATCATAAGTACTTCTAGTATTTTTTCCTTCATCCTTTTTGTTTTTCTGGCAGTAAATTCTGGTTTCCAAGTGACACTGAGGTAAAAATATACGAAGCCCAGTATGCCTTTCATGACTACCCGTCTGATAATGCACACCAGGCAGATACATCACAAACATATGTGCGCGAAATAGTAGTCTCACATCAAGATAAAGAGCACATGAACTTGAAGGTAGGGCACAGCTGGAATTTCCTCCATGTCGAGTAGCCCATTCTGCTCAAAAGGTCCGTGAATAAGGATCATTTAAGGATGTACGAAGCACCAATGTCTCTAAGGATGAATTATTCAAGCCCAAAAGAATTCCTCTCAACTCATGGCTAAAATGCTCCCTTACTAATTCTGCTCGTGATCAGAGATGCACGTTTTACCAGCCACAATGGGGCATGCACAAGAGTGTTGTATGAATTTGATATTCTACTGTCATTTTATACATTCCTGAAGGGTGTGGTGTTAATAACCCGCAAATATATTTCTTCTCACGCATTTCGAGAGGTGAAAGTTGAGCAGATTTAGAATATTTTCTGATAATATGCACTTCAAAGTGATAAACCTCTTGATGCCGGGTTGAGAATCGCAACCGGAAATTTTCCTGAAATTCCAATACAACCGAATATTTTTTCTCACACAGATTTTCTAACATACAGACCACACCGCACACATTTCATTCATCATACCAGAAACAATCATTTTGTTTCGTCGACCATTTTCTTCGGAGATGTTTTTATTTCTGACAGTATGAAATTTCCAGTATCACAAGAACTAATAGCACAAATAACAATGCTGTACTCACCACAAACAAACCTAATAAATACAGTTGAACACGTTCATATATCTAATTCCCAAGTTGGCGCATTTGACTGTGGACTTCTTTCCTTGGCTTATGTATTTGAACTGGTCATTGAAAATGGCACTAGAGAAGTGTTTTTATTTGATCAATCGAAAATGGGAGCACATTTAAGATTTTGCCAGAAAATCAATAAATTCGTTCCTTTCCCGAAAGTAAATGTTGTTCAAATGTCTACAAAAACCACAGAAGTCACCGACTTTCTATCACCCACCCAGGAATTGATGACTCTAGAAAGACGACTAAAAATTTTAACTTCTCACATGAATATTCAGAACAAATTTTATCACTCAATAGGGTCGATGGTTTAAGTGATGATCTCGTGAAAAGCCCAAAACGTAGTCAGGAATGTAATGAGAGTAAGACTCTGAAAACCACATACCCGAGTAAATCCATTACACTATAGAATAATTCGGTCAAATATTTATCTAAACTAAAACATTTTCCCGACAATATCTCAGTCTTGGAGTTTGGGCTGAGTTTGTACCCAAGCACTAAGAATTTCGACAAGAATAAACTAGCTCAAGGTCTCTTTCAATTTGTCTGCCGTCACTAGCTGAAGGAATTTGTTTTTGAAAAAACTGATAACGTGGAGACGGAAAACCCTATACTTACTGAAAATAAGAATGATGTTGATCGAACCTGGCAAAATTGGATTGAAAAGAATCTCAATTTGTATCCAGGTAAAGTTCGGGATGGACGTTCACAAGTACTACTGGAATTTCTTCAATCTTGTATTAGAGAAAGCTTTAAAACAAGTGGAAAGTAGTCCTGGAATAATCTGACACATTCCCAGGATTACACACTCCGAAGTGTAGTTAATTACGATTCTAATGTTGTTAAAATGGCGAATAAAGGAAGGCGCAGTCATAATTATAGACAAAAATGGGAATATTTGGGCTTATGAAGAATTACCTGTCCATCGAAATCCCAATTACGAAGAGGAATTTGATAAAAAAAATATTTCTGGAAATGGCGGAACATAATTTCATTAATAAAGCTGAATCTAGGAATTTACAGTCAGGAAGGACACCAGTAGAAAATGTTCGAAAAATCCCCTCCAATGTGCCCAATTTGCAGCAGATATGCATGTTGCACGGCCAAAATTTCGGAATGGCTGTATGGTTTTCTACTCCTTGTCGCAAAAAAGGCCAAGTTCCTATACTCGGGATACTTTTGATTTTCTGTCTAAAATCAACAACTTCTTTAAGCACCGAGGCGTATCTAGAACTTGATTTTGGTAACCATGGTTTTTCTTCCTTATATTCCAATATTAACGACGATGAAGGGATAGAAGCATGCTTGGATGCCTTCGAGGAGAGGTCAAAAAATGTGTTCCATCAACTTTTCCCTGGAGATTATTGCGTTTTGTTTTACAAAGCAACACACTGAAGTTTGGACAAAGATTTTACCACCAAACGAGGGATTGCGCGTTGGGTACCCCCATGGCAATTAATTTCGCTCATGTCTTCATAACGATATTCGAGACAGAGTTATTGAATATATTCAAATCCCTTCATGGTCATGAACTAGTTCTCTGGTTACGGTTCATTGGTGACGTCTTTTTTGTCTGAGAAGGATCTCAAGATAGTTAAATTGAATTCTTACATTTCTGTTAGTGTCATACTAAAAAAAACTATGGTTTTAAGTCCAAAATAAAATTTTCATCTAGGTTTTCAAAAACTCACGTTGAATATTTGAATAGCAAAGTTAAATTTTCTGGAGGCAGAATAATGACAGAGTTATTTTGCAAGCCCATGTAATCCCACATTTTCTCCACTGCCGCTCCAATCATCCACATCATATTATTCGGTCAAATCCGAAATCCCAAATTTTGCGGATAGAGAGGATTTGTACTGACATAGGTGATTATTGGAAACATGCGAATGCTTTTGTCAAATGCGGTTACAGTGAATCACGATTAAAGAAAATAACAAAGGAAGATTTACAAAGATAGTCAAACCTTCACGCATAATTTTAGCAAAAACAATACAATAGATGAGAGAATTCTTTAGTGATTAACTGTCACCGAAGTTTCGCTGGTGTTTCAAAAGTGTTGCATGAAAGCTACCAGCATGTGGTGAAAAAATATCCTCGTTTTACACAGACATCTCCCCAGCCGCCTATTGTAGACTTTAGACGAATAAGAATATAAGAGAATTATTGACCTCTACTTCTGACTCCAAGAAAACAAACATTGGTGTATCTGCACGCTAACCTTGAAAAACAGCCGCATGAGAGGTAAGTCCTGTTAATTGTGCAACAGCATGAGTCAAGGGAATTCCATCAGGAATCATAACAGAAATGTTATGACTTATATTTGGACTCTGTTCAGTCTTCGTCTACTTATATTATGTATTACTCAGAGATTTCTATTGATAAGGCTTCTAACGAGTGAGGCACCTCAAGGTTTTGCATCAGCGGGTTATTTTTCATTGTCAATTATATTATTGGTGCATATGTTGCCAGGTTTTCATTCTGAATGTGGTAAACGAAATACACCAACTATTTACCCTACCGTACTCTATACTCTCAAAATCCACTCTCTATATGTATGTATGTATGTATGTATGTATAAATATGTATATATATATATATATATATATATATATATATATATATAATATATATATTATATATATATATATATATATATATTATATTATATATATATAATATATATATATATTATATATATATATATACATACACACACACACACATATTTCCCTCTCACTCCCATTTTCCTCATTTCCTCTCTCTCTGTTTATCAGTCTATACACACACACACTCACAGATATACATATATGTCGATGTGTGTGTATATATATACACACATACATTACACGCAACACATATATATGCCGACGAAAGCTTTGTTAGTGAATTTGGTGGACGGGAACCGAGAAAATCCCATCGTATATGTTTGTGAGCATGTGTCTGTGCGTGTGTGTGTGTGAGTGAGTGTGTTTGTCCCCACCTCTGCTTGAAAACCGGAAATAGTGCGTTTACGTCTGCGTAAATTAACGGTTTGACCTCTCGGGTAAGTACCGGGCTTAGGAAAAGAAAATTACTGGGATGGGTTCAAGGTGGTGCCGAAGCAAGTCTAGAGTCTGATGACTGAAACTACTGAACGGTAAATATGCAAAATGCATGTATGTATCATTCTATATATAATTATGCATACATACATAAATACATACACGCATACATCTCTCTCTCTCTCTCTCTCTCTCTCTCCTATATATATATATATATATATATATATACATACATAGATACATACATGTATATAATACAAATAATAACAATGATACTTGAATGAAATTTATAAACATTTACTGAATCGCTACGCGTGTATCCAGTGATCTCATGATTCTTAAGATTTCAGTCCGTATATCTAGGATGATTACAGTATAGTCCGTATTATCCATGGTCATCCGCTCAATGTTGGCGATCGACCGCATACCCATGGATATTTCTCTGCAATCATCCAAGGAATAGGGAGTGTGATCCTAAGTGTCATGTGATCAGTGAAACGCGCGTAGCTATACTTTAAATATATATAAATTCCATCCAGGAATTATTATTATCATTTTCTTTATCCTATATCATAACGGTACAACTCGAAGCAACCCCGAAAAAGTTGCCTGCTCGTAAGTAACATTATACAACTGGCGGGAAATTCATAATGTTTCCTATATACAAATTTAAAATGTACTCACACACACACATTTATATATATATATATGTAAGTGTGTATGTATAATGATTGTTATATATTATCGCGTGGAATAGAACAAAACACACCCAATATTTATGATATATCCACAGGAATGATGATAAGATTGGCTAGCTTGTACTGGACATGGGGGTCGTATAAGGATTAAAATGACGTCGAAACGAGTAAAAATACGCTTCACAGAATTGCGCAATATATAAAAAAGGGAATTTCATATCCCTAACACGATTTTTTAAGTTGAGGCATATCGAAATACATATATTTGATAAGCTAATGAAGATTTTGCGTAAGAGACGAAATTCTTTGTTTATTTAGTGACTGATTATCTGAATTGTACATATTGAATAGATTCACATTATCAATATTCGACTTCTTCCTCTTCATCATCATCATCATCATCATCGTTGTCATCATCATCATCATCACCATCATCATCATCGTCGTCGTCGTCGTCACACACACACACACACACACACACACACATATATATATGTATGTATGTATGTATGTATGTAAAATGACTTGCTGGAAAGCATGAATTTTGTTTATTGTCATTAAATGTATAACATCAGTTTAAACGGTACAAAACATCATTATTTAAAAACTTACGTAGTTAAGCCCATTAGGTAGTTATTTTATTTATGACGTGTTATATAGTCTGGAAGAGAATGGCAATCTAGAATAATTACCGATTTGTATACAATCTCGCTTGTTTTTAATTCAATAAAAGATACATAGTAATATTTCACGGCACCTGACTGTTTATGCGAGACTTGACTTTAAAGTTAATTAATTCTTTAATTATTTCAGTTCAAACATTATATAAATAACAATGTCTACAACTATTTAATACATGGTAAGTTTGTTAAAAAAATGAATAATAATTGAAAATGTTGCTTTTCTTCTCTTTTCTTTCTAAATATTCTGTAATCAGCGATGGTTCTTGGCTCTTCTGTATATATCATACATAGGTACATACACACACACACACACACACCACACACACACACACACACACACATATATATATATATATATATATATATACATATATATATGCGTGGCATCTTGGGCAAGTGTCTTCTGCTATAGCCCCGGGCCGACCAATGCCTTGTGAGTGGATTTGGTAGACGGAAACTGAAAGAAGCCTGTCGTATATATGTATATATATGTATGTGTGTTCGTTTGTGTGTCTGTGTTTGTCCCCCTAGCATTGCTTGACAACCGATGCTGGTGTGTTTATGTCCCCGTTACTTAGCGGTTCGGCAAAAGAGACCGATAGAATAAGTACTGGGCTTACAAAAATAATAAGTCCCGGGGTCGAGTTGCTCGATTAAAGGTGGTGCTCCAGCATGGCCACAGTCAAATGAGTGAAATAAGTAAAAGAGTAAAGAGTAAAGAGTATATACATACATATATATATATATATATATATATATGGGCGGTTTAAGTTGCTTTCGTAGTATTTTTTTCACCAAATAATTGAAGGTTTATGTGTAGCATGGTAATCTGTTTCTGATTAACCTAGGAACGGAAAATCAAGTTGAAGGCTGGTTATTGTGGAGGTCGTTACACTTTGATTATCATAGAACATATAAGTTTGCAAGAGATGTAAAGTAGAGGTACTGAAGTGTTTTGGGAGTAGATAATGACTACAAAATATAGTTGTTTTACATGAAAGCGAAATTTCTTGTCAGGAACAGCCACATAAATGGTGTAAGGAAATTGAAGGAAGACGTTGAAACTTCCCCTCTGCGAGTTTATTTCTTTCATCAGCAAAGGGAGCTATTTTTTTCGGAGATAAAAGCTAAGAAAAACCCCTTTATTCTATCTTCCCACATAGCGTGCACATAAACTAGCAGCGAATACTGCATAAAGTTAAATTGGTATGGAGCTTCCTGAAAGATGCGCATAGCTTTCGCTAGTGGAAGCAAAACTCTTATTTAAAGGTTGATTCTTTGGAACGTTTAAAAAAGGCTAGAATGACAATGCTAAAACTTATTTGAAACAATGGACAGCAGTCAAAATATCATAATGGCCTGATAAAGAAGCATCCTTAAAGTGAATCAACGGTATCATAGGTAAAAAAAAGTATCAACAATCAGAAGAAAGGGCAGGGAACATCACCTTTGAAGTAACTCAGAATAGGTAAAGGTAAGCTTGCCAAAGTTTAATGCAGTTCAATATGTAGATTAAAATAGTTTAGTATTCGATGTTCATCACGTGTAGTTTACCTAGTCAAGTAATTCACATCTATAAAAAGAAAATGAGGTCAAAAAGCACTCGTTGTTTTACAATGAAAAGTCCTTTCCTAGTAGCCGGAATTTCGCGACAAAATGTACGTTTATTAAGCATAACAGCCTGCAGTGCATGCCGCTGGGCATTAAAAGCCAATCGCACAAACCTAGAGGGGCACTGGCCCCACTTGAGTCGATGAAAAATCAGACTTTTTTGCCATAGCAACCACATCTTTATAGCTTGCGAATTTTAACCATAGCGGTTCTCATCCTCACCACGCATTTAGTATCTCTGCCAATTCTCAGCTCCGTTATAGCCTGGGTTTGGCCGCCATTAACCGTCAAAGTAAAATATGCATACAATTTCCGTCCAAGGACAGTTTTATACATTACTTAACATATGAACATATATTAGTTAACACGAGAACTATTTTCCTAATGACGCCGTATGCAGAACAGTAAAATTTAATGGTGATTTTTAAAGACTGTGATTCCAGAAGAGTATTTATGTATAAGCACCCATGTTGGAATTGATAACTATAACATTGTGTTTTTCACACGGAATAGTAGTGCTAGCGATACTCTGCATTTGAAAACACCTAGATTTCCAATGGTTCTGTGTTGTCTCACATCAAATTTCGTCATGAACGGCAATTATAGAATTATCATATCACCTGTATCATTATATAACATCAAGTATAAGAATACATTAGCAAAATTTATATTGCACCATAAATGTCATTATTAAAACAACGATATCAAAATTAAATCGGTGTGGAATAAACTGGATATCCAATGAAGAAGATCACGGTTTCAAAATTCAGTAATATTATTCGTTTCACAACTCAGTGATATCAATTTTCACATTAAAAGGTCCACACGATTGAAATGGCAATGTGAAAACGAACAAAATTTTATAAAACTATTAATACATTATCAATAATTTATTAGGAACAGGAATATCATGATCTCCTGCAAATGTATTTACATATTTTTACTCCAGAACAGACAATCGAAAGCATACACACCCATACATACATGCATACATAAATACATACATACATACAGGTATGCTTACATGCATACATACAAATATTAATACATATATTTCCGTAACCCCGGGGTTACCGTTGACATTAGATCTCTTGTTGCCAGTCTCTGTTTTATAGTGGGTACTTTGTGAAATCCATGTTATTTGTGTCACCATACTGTACCTGCTCTGAAAATCCCCTATCAAATCATTCTGGTTATGGTTCTCACACACACCTCATCTTCTGAAACCTTAACTGCTTAATATAAATATAAATAATTCCATGAGGTTGGTGCAGCACTTTCGATCGCTCAACCATCTCAATCAAGTCCGCCCTAATTTTGGGTTTTGTTCCGCGCTCTTTTTGCTTTATATTCCAAAGTTCTAAAGACCTAAGGCATCAAGATTCAATTCTATATTCTTGCAAGGAATACGCTTCGTTTCTTACACTCTTTTTCTTACCTAGACAGAAGAAAACACCACAATGGTGTCATGAGCATAGAACTTAAGTGCCATCTCCAAAGGATAGGAAGCATACGTGCATTTTTTAAGATGACATCAACGCAGGAGTGGCTGTGTGGTAAGTAGCTTGCTTACCAACCACATGGTTCCGGGTTCAGTCCCACTGCGTGGCAGCTTGGGCAAGTGTCTTCTGCTATAGCCTTCGGTCGACCAATGCCTTTTGAGTGGATTTGGTAGACGGAAACTGAAAGAAGCCTGTCGTATATATATATATATATATATATATATATATATATGTGTGTGTGTGTGTGTGTGTATATGTTTGTGTGTCTGCTTGACACCGATGCTGGTGTGTTTACGACCCCGTCACTTACCGGTTCGCCAAAAGAGACCGATAGAATAAGTACTGGGCTTACAAGGAATAGGTTCCGGGGTCGATTTGCTCGACTAAAGGCGGTGCTCCAGCATGGCCGCAGTCAAATGACTGAAACAAGTAAAAGAATAAAAGAGTAAAAGAGAGAGAGAGAGAAAGAGAGAGTATCACATGACACGACATAATAGGCAGCCTCAGTACATCCTTAATGTTGCTGTAAATAATGGCAGGAAATGTAAGCAAGAAGACTTGCAATTTAAAATTTACTCGAAATTGTGAATGCCGTCAATTCATAATTTTTTTTTTTTTTTATCACAACCAGACTATACTTCAGTCATCAACGATCATTGATATTCTCCAATTTTTATGTGAAACCCACATTGTAATGTTATTCAGAGGTATGTGGCAGTGGTGGTGCTGCTGTTGCTGCCGGTATTGGTGGTGCTGTTAGTAATGTTACTTCTACCATTAATTTTAGTGCTGCTGCTGCAACGATGACTTATGTTTCATCAACAAAATTTCAACTCGAATGATTGGGAGAGATTCTTTCTTAGAGCATTCCAATTTCTACACACACGGAATGCCTGATATCACTCTCAGCTATTTCAAGTGCATTTATAAAGCCCTCTGACTTGAGAGCGATCCAGTCTTATATCATTGCAACTCATACATTCTCATCCAAACCTCCTTTCTTCTTCAGATAACGTTTGATTTACCCAATCACGCACTGCCTAGTTCCTTTATTTCCAGATCTAAGGCTTGAGAAAAATACTTCCTTCCTCAAATCTTAGAAAGCTTTCTGATGAAATGTATGGATTCAGTCTCAATGGTGTATGAGGACCTGAACAAGAGACGGCTGTTTCTCTACCTTAACATCCAGCAAGTAAAAGAAAAGAACACTCAAATTATGCCTGCTGACGCATGCATTTACATATATGTCCATGTGTATAAAACACATATAAAAAGCTGGGTGACAACTGAACCGACCAGTGAGAAAATGAAATAAAAATACATGCACACAGAAACATACATAATTAAGGTATATATAAAGGAACACGAACTACAGCAAACATATATAGTGGACGAACGTATGCATAGTTTAAGGCATGTATCCACACGCCCTTCACACGACTTATGCATGTGGTCCATCACATGGTTTGTACTCGTGCATCTATCAACCATATTAAAGTATTTTGAATTCCATAAAAGATAAAGTAGAACCATTATTATGCTTTCAGGCATATAACTGCGTTATCCATTTCATATATAGATATCAACCGTTAAGCTGCTTATGTGTGTTGTATGGCATTTCCAAAAAATCCAGTCATAGATATAGAACACACAGTCATTTATGTGTGCGTGTGTATTCACACACGTACACACACATATGCATATATATATATATACATAAGTATGTGTGTATCTATCTCTCTAACTTCTACATATGTATGCTCTATATCAGCAATAAACAATCACATGCACACACACACACATGTATGTATGTATATCATTTGTTGATTAGTATTTGAGTTGATGAATTTCAGGGTTTTAGTATTTAGACTTAAAGTCTGAAGCAAATAAAATATTTCTATAGTTGTTCCTCTTGTTTTCTTCTTCTTCTTCTTCTTCTTCTTCTTCTTCTTCTTCTTCTTCTTCTTCTTCTTTTTCTTCTTCTTCTTCTTCTTTTTCTTCTTTTTCATCTTCTTCTGCTTCTCTTCCCCCTCTATCTCCTTCTACTTCTTCTTCTTCTTCTACTTCTTCTTCTTCTTCTTCTTCTTCTTCTTCTCCTTCTTCTTCTTCTCCTTCTTCTTCTTCTCCTTCTTCTTCTCATTATTATTGTTAATATTATTATTCAGTAATTTTACTTTTATATCGTGCTCTCACTTTATTTCTACCGAGCGCAGCTCTGTGTGCCTTGGGTATGTGCTGTGATTTGTTGTGATGCTCTTATAGTTAATGTACTGAAAGTGTTTTGCGTAGGATGTGTGCAGTGCCCAGTAGCGCAATTTTCTGTATGTTATATATATTTGCAAGTCCTGGATTTTTGTTGTGTATTTGTCTGAATATTTTTTTATCATACCCAATGCGCCTACTATGATAAGAATTATTTCTGTTTTTAGGTTCCACATTCGAGTTACCTCTATTTCCAGGTATTTGTATATTGACAGTTTCTACATTTCTTTTAGAGACACGTTAACATCTGCTCGTATTATTATTATTATTATTATTATTATTATTATTATTATTATTATTATTATTATTATTATTATTATTATTATTATGATATTATTATTATTATTATTATTATTAATATTATTATTATTATTATTATTATTATTATTATAATTATTATTCTATGTTTGACTTTGCTTTATATTTGTACAAGTTGGCTCCAAGTCTCACCCAGAGACCACAAGAGACAACAGGGTTGGAAGTTCATGGTGTTGTTATGCCTAGGTGCCATATATTTGGGGGGTGGGGATGTTGTACTAATGAATGTCTAAAAAAGAAAAGGTTTTTTTTTTTTTTTTTAAACCGAAAATTATGTTTGTTTTAAACCTTGAGATTACATAGAGAGTATTTTGCGTAGGATATGAGCAGTTCCCATGAGCACAATCTTTTGAACTTCTGCCATTTTTGGGTTTCCTGGTATCTGAGTTAGGTAGCTATCAGCCCCTTTTGCTATCATTCCCAGGGCACCTGTGACAACAGGTATTGTTTTAGTCTTCAGGTTCCACATTTTGCTAATTTCTATTTCAAGATCTTTATACTTGCTCAGTTTTGGTAGGTCTTGACAGATACGTTTATATCGATTGGCACAGTCATATCAATGAGGAGGCATGTTCTTTGTTTGAAGTCTTTCAATATGATGCCTGGCCTATGTGCATCTATCTTTCTGTCAGTTTGAATGGGGAAGTTCCAGAGGAGTGTGATGTGGTCATTTTCAAGCACTGGAGGTGGTTTGTGTCCCCACCATTTTTTTCATAGGGCAAATCCCGGTTTTTAGCAGATTACCCAGTGGATATTTTGTGCAGCTCTATCATGCCTGTTGAGATACTCTGTAGACGCTAGAAGACTGCACTTGGAGACAACATGATCAATGGATTCATTTTATTGTTGACATACACGATATGTTGAGCTACTGCCGTTCTTTAATATGTTGGCCTGGTAGTTCCTTGTTGGTAGACATTGATCTTGAGCTGCTATGATAAACCCTTCTGTTTCAGATTTAAAACCAGATGTCATTAGCCATTGATGGGTCAGGGCTTTGTCAAAATCTGCATTATTCGCTCACCTTGTGTATTTGCCATAGAGAGGTTGTTCTTGCCATTCATCATTCAGAATATCTAAGGCAGCAGTTTTAGCACGGGTTTTCAAGCGTTCAGCTTTTTCTGTGCTTGTTTCTTGTATGTCTAATTCCGAAATTTGTTGTATTCGGAATTCACTTAGATATTCCTTTGCTTGTTTTCTTACTGAGTATGATGCTTTCTTCTTTTCATGTTTTGAGACAAGTTTTCACATCCAGTCCTCAGAGATTTTCAGGTAGATGTCTAGGCCAATTGTAGCAATCTTCATTGTTATTGCCAGTTGTAAAAGTCCACTGCCTCCCTCTTTTCTTGACAGATAAAGTCGTTCTGTATCTGCCTTAGGGTAGTGCATTCTCTGCATTGTCAACAGTGTTCGTATTTTTCTGTCAAGATTACATATTTCAGTAATTGACCAGTTAACAATATTGAAACTGTAAGTCACGACTGGCATTGATCGCTTCGATCCTGTTTCTCGCATTCAGCTCTGTCTTGAGTATGGCTCTTACTCTGCAATAACATTCTCTCCTGATCCTTTCCTTCATCACTGAATGCCTTATTCCGTCCCCTTCAATTACCCCTAGGTACTTGTAGCTCTCCGCTGGATCTAATTCTTTTACGATATTCTGCTGGTCAAGGTTAACGTTAAATGTTTCTGTCATTTTTCCTTTGATAAAGGTAGCTTTTGCACATTTATCGAGGCCAAATTACATTCTGATGTCATCACTGAATTGTTTAATAATCACTAGTAAGCCCTTGAGTTGTTGGTCATTTTTTGCAAAGAGCTTTAAATCATCCATGTAAATGAGATGATTTATATTTTTATCAAACATTTTATATTCGTACTGCGCGTCATTGAGTAATTGAGAGAAGTATTAAGGCTAAACAAAAGAGGAGTGGTGATAGTGAGTCACCCTGGAAAATGTCACATGAAATATTTACATCACCAGCATTTTGACATTCATTGTCACTGTTCAAAGTTAGTGTGGTTCTCCATGATCTCATACTTACAGAATGATCTCATACTTACAAATTATTATTGTTATTATTATTATTATTATTATTATTATTATTATTATTATTATTATTATTATTATTATTATTATTGTTATTACTTTTTTTTTTCTTCTTTCAAATTTGCTTCCATTTCTTGCCGAGTGTCTTCCTGACTCCTAGGGCAAAGAAACTCATAGCATACATTGGTAGGCCATTAAACCAAACTCAGTAGCTCGTTCATTTTTTTTTTTAAGTTAAATTAAAAATACATGAGCAGCAACAGTTCTCACATCGACAATGCTCTTCTCAATACGTGTGATGTACAGTTAAGACAATCTTTTGCACTTCTTGCAGGGATGGTGAGCCAGGGATCATTCTCATATAATTTTCGGTTCCCTTCTTGATCATTCCTAGTGCTCCTACGATCACTGGTATTGTAACCGCTTGAGATGCCACATTTTCTCAATTTCAATGAGTAGGTCTTTATATTTTTGAGCTTGTCAAACTCTTTCGCTGAGATATTATGATCACAGGGGATGCTCATGTCGATCAATAAGCAAACTTTATTGTTTTGGTCTTTCACAACAATATCTGGTTTATTGGCCTTGACGGTTCGGTCTGTATGTACTGGAAAGTCCCACAGAATGGTTACATTTTCTCCTTCAGTTACAGCCTCAGGGTGGTGATTATACCACTTGTCAGCAGTTTTGATATTGTAATGCCGACTTATTAGCCAGTGGAGATATTGGCCAACTTTGTCATGTCTTAATTTATACTCCACTGGTGCTAAGACTTTACATCCAGAGATTAGGTGGTCCACTGTTTCAATCATGTCGTTGCAGAATCGGCATTTTGGGTCTGCTCCATTTTTCATCACATTGGCCTGGTAGTACCGGGTTAATAGGCTTTGATCTTGAGCAGCAAGGATGAAACCTTCGCTCTCTGCTTTTAGCCCTGAGCTCCGTAGCCACTGGTGGGTTTGCTTCTGGTCAAAATCAGTTGTTTGCTGCGGGTCACATATTTGCCGTGCAGAGGTTTCTCCTCCCACCTATCAGCCAATTGCTCGTGCGCTTTCTTCATTGCCATCATTTTCACCTTCTTTGCAACAATAGTTGCCGTACTTCCCTCGGGTTGTTCAGTTTGGGTATCCTGCACGAGATCAATAGCAATTTTTTTGCTTTCCTTTATGATAGAATGAAGCTTCTTTCGTCTCTCGTGATTTTCCACGCGCTTTAGCATCCAGTCATTCGATATTTCGAGATATTTGGCCAGTCCAATTGTGGTTGTTTTGTAAGCTAGTTCAAATTGGATCAGGCCTCGACCTCCTTGGGCTCTGGGAAGGTAAAGACGATCTACGTCTGCCTTTGGGTGGTGTATCGTATTACAACTCAGCAGCTTGCGTATTTTTCTATCTATATTCTTTACTTCACTCATATTCCAGTTCAACACATTGTAGCTATAATTAACAACTGGAACTGCTAAGGAAGTTATTGCTAACACCTTGTTACGTGCATTTAGTTCAGATTTCAGGACTGCACGAACTCTCCTATAACATTCCTTCCTGATTTTCTCTTTCATGCTTGCATGCTGAATACCAGAGCCTTCATTTATCCCTAAATATTTGTATGTTTGTTATTATTATTATTATTATTATTATTATTATTATTATTATTATTATTATTATTATTATTATTATTATTATTATTATTGTTATTATTATTATTATCATTATTATATTATTATTATTATTATTATTATTATTATTATTATTATTATTGTTATTATTATTCAGTAGTATATTTTTTATATCGTGCTTTCATTTCACTACCGAGCGCAGCTCTGTGTGCCTTGGGTATGTGCTGTGATTTGTTCTGATGGTTATTGTATGGAAAGTGTTCTGCGTAGGATGTGTGCAGTGCCTAGAGGTGCAATTTTCTTTATGATATATGTCTTTGTAAGTCCTGGTGTTTTTGTTACGTATTTGTCTGAATATTTTTTATCATGCCTAATGCACCTATTATGATAGGAATTATTTCTGTTTTTAGATTCCACATTCTGGTTACCTCTATTTCCAGGTCCTTGTATTTTGAAAGTTTCTCCATTTATTTTAGAGACACGTTGTCATCCGCTGGTATTGATACATCAACTAGAAAACTTTTTTTTTCTTCATGATCTCTGACAACTATATCTGGTCTGTTGGCCTTAATTTTTCTATCTGTGCGTATTGGCATATCCCAGATTATGGTTGCTTTCTTGTTTTCTGTGACCTTTTCTGGTGTGTGCCTATACCATCTTTTTTCTGTTGTTATTTCATAATGTTGGCATAGTTTCCAGTGTATATAGGTCCCAACTCTGTCGTGTCTGTGAATATATTCCTTCTTAGCCAGGACTGGGCAGCCAGAGATAATATGATTTATTGTTTCTTGTCTATCTCCACATATTCTGCAGTTACTTGTTATATTTCTTTTCATTACATGTTTTTGGTAATTTCTGGTGGGGAGGCTTGGGTCTTGTGCTCCAATTAAAAATCCTTCTGTCTCTGCTTTGAGTCCTGAACTTCTCAACTATTGCTGGGATTTTTCTTTGTCTATTTCTTTTGCATTTAGTTTAGTCCAGTATTTGCCATGAATGGGCTTTTCTTGCCATCGTTTTATCATGGTTCGTTGCTGTTCTATTTTTAGTTTGGATTTCATTTGTTTTATAGCTTTTGTTTCTTCTTCTTCTTCTTCTTCTTCTTCTTCTTCTTCTTCTTCTTCTTCTTCTTCTTCTTCTTCTTCTTCTTCTTCTTCTTCTTCTTCTTCTTCTTCTTCTTCTTCTTCTTCTTCATATTTTTTAGGTGGTATGATTTCTTGTTTGTATTTGTCAGCTTCCTTAAATACTGAGAACAGTTTTTTGTTTTGCTCTTGTTTTGCCGCTATTGTTATCAGTTTTCATTAATTATGTATTATATTATTATTATATTATTATTATTATTATTATTATTATTATTATTATTTTAAATTAACTACATTTTGTGAAATTTTAAAGTTTGTATGTAACAAATTTATGACGATTACATGATTTTCGTTGTTCAGTTCGTGATACAAATTATCAGCCATGTGTTAAACGAATATACTTAATATCATTTGTGATTTTAATGTGGAAGTCTTTGGACGTAGTATTTCATGTGATGTATGAGAACAGTAGGTAATTCAAACATCAAAATCGGTTGCTTTTCTTTATATATTTTCCGTTGCCCAGTCTGCTGATCTCAAACATTGGATAGACTGATGGGCACTAAGTAATTTAACTCGCTGTTGGTATGTCAGTGATATGATGTATGGTTGAATAACCACATTTAAGATATCATAAATATATATAATTCATTGAATATCTAAAAAGCTTTCATTTCTATTTTTCATTTTATTAAAATGTTATTCCTCTTTCCTCAATTATGCAGAGAAATTTCGAATCGTGACACAAGGCCAACAATTTCGAGGGAGGTGATTAATCCACCTAAGTGTGCAACTGGTGCTTTCAAACTTGAAAGTAGTCATTCGAACTGCTATAATTGGCTGCTAAATACATCTGCTGTATAAAAAACAAGGAAAAAATAGACAAACGAACAGATACTTGGCATAAGTAACACTTAAAATTCAGAGGATCATGAATGCAATGCGCTTAATCATATGTAAGCTGGAACAAGATTGTTCTGGTCGAAATACGACGCGTCGGTGCGGTCAGTCAAAAAATTAATCTTGTCAGTGATTGCATCCCATCTAACAGGTAGTAATCAATGAGGATATATATCGTATTTCAGTGAGCGTGTTGACTCGGACACTATTAGAGTAGACTGAAAGCTGTCGAGGAATTATTCGCATAATATTCTGAGAGGAATCTTGTCTGGAAAAACTTTTGCTGTGATTCCTAGGAGTTAAATGTCAATCATCATCACTGATTTGGAACAATTGTCTTGCCAAGCCGAAGTCTAGTTGGCAACATATAAAATGAACGACTTCACATATGACACACGATTAAGTCTGACTTGATATGGACTTCTTATCATTTATTTCAGAGTATTTATTCTTGCTTAATATATGTAGTGTATTTTGGCCTAATCGATATGGTTATATTTATTCCATGAGATCAACAGCATCTTATGTGCCCTGGGATATCAAGAAATCCAATTATATTCATACCTGAAACGTTGAAATGTGGTATACTTCAGGGCACAGATTTCTGTAAGGTCACAGAAAATATCAAACATCGGTATATGTTACAAATGACCTGGAGGAAATTGAAAATATCGGGATATTTAATTAGCAAACTGCGTATGTTAGGCTATTTCGGTTTAATACTGACGGACAAAGAAACTCCTTGCAAAAGGCTGCCGTTTTCAGTAACATAGACTAATATACAACATCTTCATTACTTTAAAATAAAGATATTCAAAGCATACTCAGAGACTTTTTTGTAATCGTAAAAGATTCATGATTTGAGAGTCATCTCAAGGTTGAAAGAACCATTCAAACACCCAATTGTAATAGTTGTAACACAATCACACAACCGAATAATATTCGCCGATACATATATATATATATACATGTGATGCTTAGACGTGCACGCCATCATACAGGCTTAAACGTGTGCAAACATGCGTGCTTGAATGCATATATACATACAATAATATGTGCTTAAATGCATTACTATATTCGTATGACAAAGAGTTGAATGTAGGCTGGGACCTGACTCTTTGTTGGTGAGAATCTACATTCATAAACACAGATTACAATAAAAGAATACGTTATATGTTAGGACGCCTTTTTAAGGAAATCCGATTCTATTCTCTGGAAGCCAACTCTAAACATATTTTCTCTTTAGATTTCCTACAGTCTGGTATCGTTTTATTCACTGAAATATCGAAATTCCTCGTAGAGTGCACACAGTTTACATGTATTTTTAGTTCTTTAGACCGCATTGGATTGGGCTTAAAAAATTCTTTAAACATATGTTTACCCAGTAGTAACTGATTATTACATACCAAAGTTAGTGTTTCTGAGCTTGCTTATCATAACCTCATACCCGATTCAGAAGTGTAGCGAGGACATTATTTATTAACGGTTGATGCAAAACTGTCTTCTTTATTGTATTATACCGTAGATAGTTATTGGTATTTCTAGAGATGGATTAAGGTTTCTCTCCAAAAGTACTCGGCACAAATCATGGCGGTATAAATGGCTTTCTGAGATAAACACAATTGCACCAATCTTACGCTTAGCCCAAAACATGTCTTCACAAGATAATTAAGTTGCAATTTCTTGCTGTGAATTTCTTTTTGCCTGTGGGTTTCACGTTATTACCAATCTTAGAGTAGCACTGACGCAAAACTATATATATATGTATATATATATATATATTGAAAACGCATGTATGTATTTATATATGTAGATGTATCGGTGCATGAGCGTTTGTTTGCACATGTGCACGTAATGTGGACGTAATACGTATATGTGTATATATAGAAAGAGAGAAAAGTAGACTCATACACACATACATATACATGTATGCTTAGACACACGCGCGCGGGAACACACACACATTTACACACACAAATATATATATATATATATATATGGTTCATCATCATTTATGCTTGCATTTATTTTATTGGTTAGTTTAGGACTAAGAACTATTTACCTAAGGCTCGAAACATTAAACAAATTCTCATATTTAAAGATGCTTCAGAAACTAAATGGATATTTAGACTAAATTTCCAGCTAAACTATTATTTTCAAACTGAGACACTAAATCTAGCAATACATTGAATTAATGGTGTTAGAGAAGATACAAATATAGTTAAAACATTTTAGTGTAAATAGTTGAATCATTATTCCTCATATAAAATGAAAACAAATGACAACCAAGTTACTGCCATTCAATTACTCCAATTCATAAGTTTTCCTCATAGAGAATGTCATCAGTCGAAATTATCAAACATAATTCAAGCCGTTTCGTGCGCAATTTATTCCTATGTTTACATTCCCGAACTGTAAAGATTTTCAAGTAATTGCTCAGGATATACGAAGCGAACTTAGAATATTTTGATAAATGTGTACCTCCTCTTTATCACTAAACGTTTTACTTAAAACAAATATATATGGTTACTGGTTTCGTTTTATTCACAGATAACATTTAATCTTGGATCTTCGTGACTGGAGATCACTGGGCGTTGAAACAATAACAATAACCGCAAATTCAGTTTCGTCAGGTTTAACGTTACAGATCAGCATCGATTAAATTCTACTATTGCCATCCAGAGTAGAATGTAGATGCTCTTGTCTGTAGGAAACTTCTAAATTGGCCACTTGCTGGTGGTGGAATTACAGAGGCATTCGATCAATGGATTCACACTTGTAAAATACATAGCGTCCTTCGTTTCTATCCAAAGACCAAATGTAGTTGAATTCACTGCTGCGTTACTTCCTTCCTCATCTGTAAATAAGAACTAAGTCATATATCGTTGTTGGTTCTGGAGGCAACGCATATGTGACAAACTTCCCAGGGTTGTATTGAGATAACGGATCAACATTATGATTATATAAAATATCAATCAAGATTTTTTGAGAAGAATCACAAATTCTTCATGCTTCAATGCAAAAATTTGTAGATAAAAAATTTCAACTGTAAGCCTTCCATATTTACGAATATCTGCTAAATAAGATCCCCTACATGGATATTCCAGTGGTTCTGATCAGCATTTTGAATAGCAAAATATTCTGAAACAGTAAGTATGTGTTAAATATTTGGTTTGTTTAAAACTCGAGTATGGACCGTTGCAAAAAAATACCTCCGATGTATGTATATACGAAATCATATGTAGCTGTTGGGAGTAGATATGCTGGTAGGATTCGAAAATTTGAGTACTTAAACCGCCACAGACGGAGTATTTGTAGCTATAATATAATACATGAGAAAACTATAGTTAAAGCATTTGTGTCGTAGATAAGGCATTCAACTTGTTACCGTCAGTGAAATGGTTCTAAGTCGATTAATTGCTACATACACTTATATTATTTTTGTTTGTTTATTATTACTGCTATTAGTGCTATTGCTGTTGTTGTTATTAGTATACTTGTTGTTTTCATAATCATCATCGTCGTCATCATCATCATCATCATCATCATCATCATCACCATCATAAAATCCTATTTCCTACAAAATAATAAGATGCACATATCGAAATGCACAGGAGATTGAACTTCATTCATTTTTATGTAGTTTTTTTATGGATAGTGGCATCAGTTCAGTTCTCGAACCTGGTTAGAATATCTATAAAGGATTATCTTTCAATTCAGTTATCGTTCTCAATAACCAAGGCAACAGTGACTCAATAATAACGGAAGATACCAATACATAATCGATCATAAATATTTTGAATATTTATCCCTGTTTTGACACAAATAACCATCGCGAACTAATATGAATTAAACATCCCTCTCTTTTTGTACGAACTAATGGTCTTGTAAGCGATGAAGCAACACATAAATAAAATTGGTAGAATTTTGATGTGTGTTGTGGTTTACATAGAGCATTTTATCGTGAAGTAAAGAGTAGATATTTGATAGAATATGTACCAAATAAATACAAGTGAATACTGCATATATCTCCTTGTCAAACGCTAATTTATGTGGGAAATGGATTAAAATAGAGAAAAATCTAATTTTAAAGGAATTACGCTTTAAATTTAATCTTCAAATTCTAGAATGAGGTGATGTGAAAATATACCCACGATAAGAGACATGGATGTAGTGAAAGTGAGTGAATGAATTTAAGGAGAGAAACAGTGCGGGAAATAGAGAGAATCAAAGATAAGATAAAACATAATAAATGACTATTTCTATGGCAAGCCAGCATTCATGACTGTATAAATGCAGATAGTAACATACAGAAATTGCACAGGTAAACATACACTTTCAAACGGAAACAAACGCGGTAACACCAGTGCACATGCGTACAGAAGAGTGTGTGGGGAGAGTGAGTGTGCCTGCATGTATAATATTTTCTTAAGTAGTTCAGTGTATTGAGTTCTCTTTTATATTGCTGATAATATTACTGCGTAAGTAATTACATCTTACATATATATAAACACACACCACTACATACATGTGTGTATATATATATATATATATATATATATATATATATATACGCGCGCGCGTGTGTGTTAAGGTGATTTCAGTGAGTAAATGCGTTTGTATGTATTCTTGTACAGATATACATACATGTGTGCTTGTGTGAGTGTCACTGTAAATGTAAATATGTGTATATTTACGTATGTATACATACATATACACAAATACCAAGGAAGACAGAAACACACTGAGCGAGACAATGATTCCTATTTAGGTATATATACATGTGTGTGTGTATGTGTATAGTCATTCA
The DNA here is from genome assembly GCF_006345805.1 of Octopus sinensis. NCBI lineage: Eukaryota > Metazoa > Mollusca > Cephalopoda > Octopoda > Octopodidae > Octopus > Octopus sinensis. Next base: position 75,056,608 of record NC_043003.1, on the reverse strand, counting down.
GCTAAAAAGCTCCTAAGTGCGTATTCTAATGTATAGGAACCATAGTGTGTATAGTTGTATGTTTAAACTGTAGGTTTGTGTCGATAAGTGTTCTTTGTATTTGAAATTTAAAAAAAAAATGTGTATTGTCAGTTGTTTTTCCACACATATATTTATATACATTACAGAATTTGCACGGATGCGTACATATACACACTCGTTACAGTAGCCAATGATTCTTGTATTGTTTCCAACAGATTCAACTCTGAAAAATAAAAATAAACATAGAAAATATAATAAAAACAATATATCTCTGGAAGTAAACATACCAATAAAATGGGGGAAAAAAACAAAAGATTAACAAGGTAAAGAAAAACTATTGTAAAATATTGTAAAATAATACGAAGAAAAAATGAGAAAAAGATAACAAAACATAATATCTCTTTGTAAAAGAGTGACAGATGTCAGGGTAAATCAAAGAAAAGCAATGATTAATTTTCTGATTCTTCTTTTGTCTACTTAAAATCGATGCTTTCGGGTAGTAGGGAAAAACAATTTCTCTAACTAAAACAGTCATAGTATTAGGGTAGAAAGAAGAGAATAAATAATTGTAGTTTTAAAAAATAGCAAGAGGGGAAAAATAACAAAGTTAAAATTAAATAGGTATCTGTTAGAACTAGGCGCTTAGAGAAAGACAAGAGCAACAAATCAAAGTGTCAGACATTATGAAGAAAATTGTTAGCATTCAGCGAACGCCATCTTGTTTGCATCAACAATATAGCAGCGAGATGAAAAGGAAAGAGCCACCGTATTTGAATCGGTATTCAATTATTTCTCTTATATTTTTGCGTAAGTGAAAAACCTGCATGTAACTATATATACATACGCACTTCTTACATATATTATACATACCTACATACATACATACATATATATAATATATATATATATATACACACACACACAAATAAATATATATGTAATATATATATATATATATATATATATATATATATATATATACACACACAAATAAATATATATGTAATTATATATATATATATATATATATATATATACATTTATATATAAATTATTTATGCGTGTGTTTGTATGTCAGTTTTATATGCGTAAAATACAATTATAATTGTTCCTTAGGCGAATGTGCTAATGCCTACCTACATGTGACCCCACACATACATGTTCACTCCCTCACAAACACATAGAATTGGAGAAGGGTATTATACTCCTCTTCACGAAAAGCAACGTTACCTACAATGCCAGAGGTTGTAGAATAACACAATTTAACATGATTGTTTTTCAAATTTCTTATATGTTAAGGATAACATTAATATATATCCATCACGTGGCTTCTCCTACTTTAGTGCTCTCCTTGTTAGTATATTGTTGACTATCTCAGATTATAATCTTAGTCTTTATAGTGAGAATGTTCGATAACAATTTGCTAACCGTAGCTGGCCATGGCCAAAATGCGGCACACGGGTTTTTCTGAATAGCATGCCAAACAGGAAAATATTTTGAACGTTTTTAGAGGTGCGGCACACTTGATGATCAGCGAGACTTCCTGCTGCCCGCTTATCGAAATAGTTGTCCGTGCCTACTTTAGCTGCTACGCGTACATTACTGATAATACCTAACGGTTGATTGGAAAGCATGTGTATACATTTTAAACATATATTATATTAGGTATGTTTGGATAGAGATACAAAAATTACAAAAAATATTATGATATTCTCTTTCATATCTCTGTGTGTGGTCTTGCTTAATATTTATAAGTGTGAAATATCTCTGTTCGTGGAATAAACCAAACATTATTGTAGGTAATTTGTCATTTCTTTCATGTGCTTCAAAAAGTAAAATCCAACAGTATTAGTAGCTTCTTTCTTCCTTTTCAGTATGTGAAGAATTTGAAGAAAGACACTCAATCATAGTGGTTTGAATCTCTTTGGAGCTTGAACAAGTAAATGCAACATTAAATCTGTTTAAACATAAATGTATTAATTTGGTGTAATTGAAAATAAGAAATTTTCTTATTTGATAATACTAAGTTAAATACTTTTTAATACTCTGAGATATGTGCAGTATTTACCACATGGATAGATTCAATGATTAGATATTTATCAAAACTGATCGGAATGGGTTTTCCCAAGTCCAAATCTGTGTCAAATAAGAGTGTGTCATCCGATACTATCATGAAACGTTTACCAGTAAAATGTGATGTTATGTTGATCAGTGAAATCTAACGCAACTATAAACGATATATTGAGGGTGCCGTTACTGTTTCCTTGTTTACAAACCAGAAGCGTGATCATTGCAAATAGATTGACATTTAACGTTCAGTCAAACTAAGCATGAAGTTATGTGTTGTACATGAAATTATAAGTTCCACTGCTTATAATAACTTTCTATAGATTTTGTCAATTAGATAGATTATCTATGCTGGAGAGTTCAAATGTGCAAAAATGATTCCATCCATAAGGAAATATTGGGTGGTACAAAAAATAAGAGAGAACATACTCCTAATACTATACACAAAATCCAATTTCAGAAAACATAGCTACAGCCATTAATCCAAGAACGGAATAATTATTCATTATGGGCAGACTAGAAACATTGAAAACACACCTTCCGGATTGATACGTAAATAAAAACGAGAGAAAAATAAATAAAATATTTCTACTTTTGGAGCGGTATACT
>NC_043003.1:75049461-75053811 GCF_006345805.1 Octopus sinensis | reverse complement strand
AAAAGCGAATTCGACCTCAGCGGCATTTGAGCTCATAACGGAAGAAATGCAATTTTCGTAGTGGTCATGTAATAGCAGTATTAGTAAGGCCATTCTTTTTATTTTCATTATTAGTAGTTTTCTTCTAAATAGTTTTAGTTATTATGTATTCGTATTATCTTTGTAGAATTGCTTTTATCCTTTAGTAGATTTTTTTTTTTTATGTTTGTTGTTGTCATTATTGTCTTCGACTTTGCTGCCGTAGTCATTAGGTTTTTTTTCCTCTTTGTCTTTCCGGATTAACAATCTCTCGCTAAAATAACACAGATGCTTTTAACGGCTTTGCCTACCAGAATCGAAGTACAGAAATAAAAAAAAAAAACAATGAAGGGATAACCAAAATATAAAAATAAATTACAGACTACATTCCTCGTATATTACAATGCATTAACCCATAAAACGCTTAATGAAAGCTTACAATAGGTTTCAGTTTAGTTAACTAATCCCTCTAGTGTGTTTTTAATATATTGCCTGCATTATTATCCTGCTATACCGCGACATCCATATTTTATTATGACATTATGTGATGTTCCTAAAAATACACATGCACGCAAATACTTATGCATGTGTGCGCATATACATTTGTGTCTGTTTAGGCGTATGTGGGCGCAAGTGTAAATATTAGTGCATGTGTCTGCGCGCTTGTATGTGTGTGTGTGTTTGTGTGGGTATATATATACACCTACACATATACATGCATGCATGTATGTACGCATTCATGTATGTTGACGCTTCATACAGATGGAGATAATTGATTTTCTACGCATAAAAGCAACATAATAATGGATATTGAAGAGCAAAATTGCACAATACAAGTTGAAGCCTAACATTTACTGGAGCATTTTAAGACACCCACTTTGAAATTTAACAGATTGTTGCTTGATCAAAGACCAGTTAACATTCCAAGTCTTTGCTAAAATTATATCGACGCTCATTTTGTCGGACATACAGTTTTATTAGATGTGAGAAATCTCCTCCGTAATATTATTTACGGCCAGCCAACTTCTGAGGCCTGAACGAAGTAAATTTAAGACTTTTGAAGATCCAATTTTAAAGACGTAATGTTGGTTTGAAATTTTGGCAAGTAGGTTAGCAATTTCTGGGATAGTCGACTATATGTATTACATACTTGGATGGTACTTTGTTCCTCGACACAGAAAATATAGAAAACCAAACCTACCTGGGAGGAATTCAAATTCAGAATTTAAATAAGGTTAAAGTACGGCCAAGCGTTTTTCTCCCCATGGTAATAATTGTGCCAACATCCTGCCTGATACTGACGTAATATTGTTTCAGAGTTTTGGAAAAAATCAGAAAATTAGTTAGTGGGAGAAGTCGATTATATAAACCCAAGTGCTCAACTTGTACTTATTTTCTGGATCCCAAATGTCAACCCGAACGAAATGCCGACAAGCATTTTGTCGATTTGAACGAAATGCCGACAAGCATTTTGTCCAGTATTCTAAATCCCCATTTTATACTCATGCAATGCTGGTTTCAAATGTTTGGCACAAGTACACCAATATTTAGGGAGGGCCTAAGTCGATTTCACAAATCAAAGTATTCACCTGTTACTTATATTATCTTTCCCGAAGGGATGAAATTAATAGTCAACCTCAGCGGAGTTTGAACTTAAGACGTAAAGACACACGAAATGGTCGCGAAACGTTTTCCTCGTTGTGCAAACGTTTCTCCCGGCTCACCGCCTTATTCCTTTTACAAGGGTATTGTTCTGTCATACTTTCACAGTCGATTAAATTTATGGAGGGAAATTAGATTAGGTACATATACTCTGTTGGATTTCTGATCTCACAGACCAATTATTTGTGTCTTGAATATAATAAAGTCATGCATCAACAACCGGAATGCATGAAATATTAAATAATGCTGAATTGTAAGAGAGAATGTTCAACATCGATTTCGAGATATACCAGTAACGAAAAAGCGTGAAGGTATATGTGTGGATGATTGCATATATTCAGACCATTTTTCGATATATGCAACAGCATGAATGACATAACCTCCTCAAGCCTTTCACATAGATAATCTGCTTACATAATAACCTGCACTCCGGTTTATGGGATTAGTAATCTGTAAAGTCGTTTGAGCGTGTTCGCGTATATCCTATTTATTTGGTGTAGAATTGTTTGTAGTTGTCTTACATTTCTCCCAAAAGTCATTTACATGACCCCTGTATACATAGTTATCACACACCCACACTCACACATACACACGCACGCACATATACACACATACATACATATATACATTCATCCGAATATGTAATATATGTGCATATGTATATAAATACATATATACTCACATATATGCGCAAACACACACACTCACACGCACAAGAACACACACAAACAAACACACATATACATCAGCGAATGAATATATATAAAGATATTATCCCGCTAAGACAAGCATTATTAAAAGCTCCGTCTTTGTTCGAGCGTTATGTATAAATTACTATTGATTACACTGTGTAACACCAATTTTATTTTTCTGAATTCTTTTTGACGTTCCTTGTTGTTATCCTTTTTCTGATTTCACAAAAAACAAAACAAAACAAAAAAAAAATGAAAACATTTAGATTTTGCCTAACATCGATATTTCAAGTGATAATCTTGGTTTTATTTTCAGAAAAAAAAACTTTATTTTGGTAATGCTTTATTGACCTTATTTCCATTGTGCGACATTATTTCCAAAAATTTAAGTAGGCACATAATGAGATTACACTAGAAATGCATTAAAAATCGAGATTTCCTACTGTGAGCTCCTATATCTTTTGAAACAAGGGATCATATATAGTCTCCCATCATATGAGTGTCTCATCCTCCTCAGTATCTTATCCCCTGTTGCAACGATACCTTGATGGAGTCTATCACTGAGGTCACCTCAGTGAGAGAATATATCAGTAAAGTACTATAAATATGAATGTAAACAAAATGCACCCCTAAGGGCACACGAGAGCCCAAGTTCTTAAAACTCTCAATACACTTTACAACCAGCTGCATCGCGTTGAGATCTGTGTTGTTACCTAGGAAGACATGAACTATGGCACGATGTGTACAACATGTCTCTCTTTCGATATCACTCATTGACTTTTCAAGTTTATCTCACCTCGACATTGTCTTTATTTGGCTGTCCAGTAAAAATGCTATCCTTAACCTTTGACTCAGACCGCTTTGAAAAAAAGGATATTAATTTCTTGAAAAGTTCACCACACCAACATATTAAATTTATATTTGTGCGTGTGTGTTTGTGCTTAACAGGTCCGGATATTCACTTGATGAATGTGTTTTTTTTCACATGATGTAATAACCCTATTCCTCAATAAAAAACACATCTTAAAAACCTGTAGAGAGTGAAATGTTACCTATCCGTTCATATTTATGTATTATTTATCTCACATGAAATCTGCAATTAGCGTGGATCTGAAATCTATTGTGTTCAGTACAATTGCTGCTCTGTTTTTATTTAGGTGCAGACTCGGGGCATATCTAGTTAGACGCTAGTGATCGTACTTGCGACTTGAATATAACTTAATCTTTAATTCGGTACGTACATTTATATTAGTCTAATTTTGTTTCGTACCGGATACCGTTCGGAGTCGATAAATAAATTACTGGCCTCCTCCTCAAAAATTTCGAGCCTTGTGCCTAGAGTAGAAAAGACAATTTAAGGAGTTGATTAACTTGAATCCTGATAATATATATATATATATATATATATATATATATATTATATATATATATATATATATATATATATATATATATAATATATATATATATATATATATATATATTATTGTTGGCATCCTTTTTGTCTCGGGAGACAATGGAGTTGCGCATAAAATAGTCTAGTTCGGATTTTACATTTCATGTCCTGATACATTTCCTGCTGTCGCTGTGTAGTCCTATCCTGGACAAACACTCCCTCTGGCAGGTACCGCAAACGTAGCGAAGACTGTTCCTCTCTCTCCCTGTCACTCCTTTGTATTCCCTCTTTTACGGTACGTCGCCAATCTCCACAGTTGCCAGCAACTGCCTCCTAACCGCTGATATTGATGTTGCAGGCCTTCATGTCCCTTTTGCAAACATCCTTGTAACGTAAGAACGGTCTACCCACAGACCTAGTATCCCTAGCAAGCTCTCCGTAGAGTATGTCCTTGGGGATTCTGCCATCTTTCATACGGCTAACATGCCCAAGCCATCTCATACGTCTTTGTTTGAGGAGTGCAAACATGCTTGGTATTCCTGCTTGCTTGAGGACATCTTTGTTGGGGATATGATTCTGCCA
>NC_043003.1:75019461-75044461 GCF_006345805.1 Octopus sinensis | reverse complement strand
TTTCGAGCTGACCACCACAGCTCATTTCCTCACCAAACGTTTCGTTGATATTGCGAGTAGTTTCAGATACTTGCTGTCCTTTTTAGAAATTGAATACCAAAAAGATTCAAATTTTGCAAAAATCCGATACAAATTCTTCATGGTTCACAAGGTTGCCTACATTTCACTCAACCTGATAAATGAAGAAAGGTGATAATGCCTTCTGGATTCGAAGACGTGATATGTCGAGCTTATATAACTGAAAAAGTTAGCATCAATTACTACATCAGTTATTGCCTCACCCTTCAATAAAATGAAACGCAAACTCATGAAGCCAAGGGTCATATACCTACGAAGCAAACTTCTTAAGCTTTCAGAACTACTCTATCTATATATGAAATCCCCTACACTTCGCATACACACACTCACAAACACACATACAAATGCACTCATACGTACATGCATTCATATAAGTATGTAGTGGGAATATATAGTCAGTGCAAGGTGTTGACGTGGCTACGTGTATGTTATTAGAAAAGTTCATAACAAATGAAGAATAAATTCAAGACGTATATATTTACTACATAAAGATATATTTTATTTACTGGTCGATGATGATACATAGAATCAATATGTAGAATCTAGTTGAATGAAGTCAGGTATACAAGAAACTTCAGAGATAGGAAATATAGAAATATCGGCTAAGTTGTGTTTTTCAATTATGTGGCGTAGAGAAATAGACGGGCATAGCAATGACGTGTGAGTGGCTCTAAGTCTAATCGACTAAGAAACAAAGAGCAGGGTTAGCAAGATCTTTTTATTAGCAGAACGCTAGAGATTCGAGAAACTTCTAAGAGAAACGCTAATCTTCTTGAATATTTAAGAATCACGTCTCATGACACATATGCTTCGAGAAACTCAGTAAAGGAAGGTTACTCCATAATCCTTCTTGCAATAGAGTCCATTCAACTATTTAGCTACGTAAACCACTACAAGTACTTGTGGGAATCCGTAATAATTGTATATAGTCTCCAATTTTTTTGTCACATGAATTATGAAGTTGTCTGTTTTATTTTACCAAATATCTCTTTCCGATGTTAGTTCATAATTATTAGTCACACTAAATATTACCTTTGCCAAGGTGCCCAGTGGTCTTCTGCAGACGTCGACCGAATGTCTCTTCAAACTTAGACCACGTGGTCACACTCGTGTCAGCGTGTATACTCTCAGTTAGTTCTTTATATATTCAGACAGATGTGTATTACTCTTACTCTTTTACTCTTTTTACTTGTTTCAGTCATTTTACTGCGGCCATGCTGGAGCACCGTCTTTAATCGAGCGACTCGACCCCGGGACTTATTCTTTTCTAAGCCCAGTACTTATTCTATCGGACTCTTTGGCCGAACCGATAAGTAACGGGGACATAAACACACCAGCATCGATTGTCAAGCGATGCTAGGGGGCCAAACACAGACATACAAACACACACACACGTATATATATATATATATATATATATATATATATATATATATATATATATATATATATATACATATATATATATATATACATATATACGACGGGCTTCTTTCAGTTTCCGTCTACCAAATCCACTCACAAGGATTTGGTCGGCTCGAGGCTATAGTAGAAGGCACTTGCCCAAGGTGCCACGCAGTGGGACTGAACCCGGAACCTGCGCCTATTAATGCTATTAACAGCATTATTTACTCAAATACACAAACATGCACATGCATACACGCAAACTTCTGTAAATGTAGTTATTTGTTTCCATATGCATGCATAATATGTGGAGAAGAGCACACGTACAAGCGCATACACACTCGCGCAAATACACACACATGTTAGTAGAAACAGAGACGGAGACAAATTTTATTGTCTGAACATTTCTTTCTCTTCCTGTGTATGCTTCTGTTTAACGTGGTAGAGAAGGAAAGAAAGAAAGAAAGAAAGAAAGAAAGGAAGGAAGGAAGAAAGAAAGAATGAAAGAAAGAAAGAAAGAAAGAAAGAAGAAAGAAAGAAAGAAAGGGAGGAAGAAAGAAAGAATGAAAGAAAGAAAGAAAGGAAGAATGAAAGAAAGAAAGAAAGATGAGAGTGAGGAGAGAGTAATGGAGTATAGAAAAGGCAGTGTAATGCAAGATATGTTTGCGTTATACTAGTAGAAAAAATTAAAACCTTTTAAGATAGAATGAAATTTTTGTTGTGTATTTAATCCGAACCATTCAGAAATATATGTGGATAGAACAGGTGTATTGTGTAGAGAAACATAAAAACAAAAATAGGCAAATACTAATAGTAAAACGATAGGTGAATGCGATAGAGAAAGAGATTGTAATTAAAAAAATAAAATGATAATAATTTTGGAGGATTAGTTCTGAAATTTACCACCTATTATTATAATCATTCTTGTTTGTTTTATTATTTTAAGCAAAAATTCTTTACATTTAATTACCTGTTCGTTATTCCATCGCTAATATTTGTGCATTATCTCTAGGAGATGTTTACTGTATCTTGTTTTGCTGTTTAGTATGCTTCTAGCCATTGTTTTTAACCATCATTTGTATTTATATTTTCGTAGCATTATTATTTATTTTTATTATTACTTTTACTAATGTTGATGGTAGTGCTCTTTGTTATTTTTACTTTTTTGGTAGCTAATATATCTGATGTGTTTATTTTTAAATAATTTTAAAATGGTGAAATTAGATGATAATTTTGTGAATTCATAAGAGGCTTTGATAAAATTCCAATCTCCTTTATTAGTATATTTTTTTGTGCTTAATTCTGTTGATTATTTTTACATGTATATGTGGTCTTTTATATGTTTCTACACTTGAATTTACAAGCACATGTGAATATCTATGCATGAATATGTCTATACCTTTATAATTATATATAATAACTTAATATATTATATTTTAGTTTAGTGTAAAGTTATTTTTCTGGGAATGTGTGGGTTTATTCTACTACAGAGCAATGTTTAAACTGAAACACAGTTTCAATTCTTGATTAATATTATTCTACAATCTTGCAATAAATGCATTTCAGGCTGCATATTAAATGAATTGATCATCACTTATATCATCATTTATATTCCAAAGACACGAAAATGAATACCCTCATTAAAATGGAATAACATATAGTAAATACATTAAAGATTATTTAGTATAATGTGTTTATATTATGTGGCGTCTTATAGAAAATATAAAGATTATGCTGTTTAATGCCAGTTATATAACAAAATTATAAACGTGAATTCGTACCTTACTATCATAGTTTCTGTATTCACGATTGTTGAAGAATTTCGACTCTGATTAGAGCTATCTGCTAGATGGTTTCTGTTCTGACAATGTTCACATAGCTCTGAATCAAGTATTTCTCACCTATATAGGAATAAAGTGGTAATTCTATGTTCTAAATATTACAATTCATTTCTTCTTTGTAATATCTCAACAACGTGGTATATTATAACTTCGATATATTACATGTGTGTTTATGTATTTTAAGTTGGGTTCAGATTTTTGGCAGAAAGCCAGCAAATTAGGGAGAGAGAGTAAGTCGTCTACCTCAACCCAAGTACGCAGGAGGTGCATATGTTATCGAACCCGAAAGTATGAAGGGCACAGAGACGTATTCTGACATATGCAACAAGATAGGCCTTGCTAATAAAGCTGAACGACAAACTCAGTTAAGTTAGGATAAGTAACTCATTGATGCTAATGTTTCTCATACACAGCTACGTCTCCATTTAGTTTAGCTTATACCTCATCAAATTTTCATTCATATAATTCCAGCCATCCAAAAGAGGAACTTCCGAAAGCCTATATACAACCAAATAGATCGGAGTTTAGGCAAAGTTTGATGAAGGTGAGCGTATGGAAAATTCGAAATCAGTTCTTTTTGTAATATGTAATAAAAATGCACTTTACTAAATACTAGTAAATAACGTGTCAGTGTAATTCTACTTTATTTTAATACATACATTTTCATTAAAACGTATGTGTACACAAATGTAGATGTGCGTCGGGGTGTCTGCAACTTTGTGCCAGCACGCAAATTTTATTCTATCAATTTAAGCTTCCAAATAGCGTTTATATTTCAGCAGTGCCACTAAATTCCTTTTATCCACCATATCTCCATCTACTTAAAACATTTCTCCTATCTATTACCATGATTCAGTTTGAAATGCAATATTTATTCTTCCATTGGCCTGCCATAGAATCGAAGTAGTGAAATCCACGTGGTTACTCTGTATTAATCAATTTCATACCTAGTGGCATTCATTCGCTTTTATTCTTATCTTCTGGTACAATATTATTTTATCTGTATTTTACAGTTAATCTTATTTCTATTTGCAATTACTTTTATTTCCTCCTTTTACTCTACCCTATAAGTGCGTATAATCACATGTTAAAACATTAGCGCGTTACTACACTCATACACAAACATACACATTCACAATTGTTTGCATAGGCGCACGTATATTTTTATATTCAGTATGACATTTTTGCCACCATGCTCAATGTAAAACACAGACGATGTAAAAAGTATCATATAATATAGATAAAAGAAATAAGGAATTCGTAGGGCAGATTTCAGTTTCAATTATTCAGATACATGTGGCCTTTTGCAAGCTATTTCTCACTTCTAACAGACTATTTGGTACATCAGATGTAAATATGGTGATTTCAGGTTTGCAAGTATATTGTGCGTTTCTATGCATAATAAGTGTGGCACGGGAGGGAATTGAATTTGATTAAATACTACAATGTCGAATTGTCACTATCTGTTGCTCTCTCTCTCTCTCTCTCTCCTCTCTCTCTCTTTATATATATACATATTATATATATATATATATATATATATATACATACATACACGCATACTTTATAAATATACATATGTACACATACATATATATACACCTACGTATATAAGCATATATACATGCCCACACTCGCACACTCACGCACATATATGTATATAAGTATATATATATATATATATATATATATATGTATATATATATATATATATATATATATATATATATATATATATATATATATATATATATATATATATATATATATGTATATACGTAGATTCAAACACACACCAACATATACACATAGAGTTGCGCATTATTCACAATATCCAGTCATATACAAATATTTACAGCTTAATTTTTATCAGCGAGTATCTATCTATAAAGCGCGTCGCAAATTTTTATATATATTATGAATTCTTTCTTGCTGCGACCTGATCTATATATATAGAGAGAAGAAGAAATTGAAAGATTCAGAGTTGGAGGATTGAATATATAGAAAGCTTGTGTGTATTCAACCAAGGAAACAAAAAGGAAATCTTTCACGTTTCTGACATAATATCCATCATCTGAAAGTAAATCTGCATCTGAGGAATCATTGAAAAACATAGCGAGCATGTTCGTAGCTGGGAATTTGTGTGAATTAACGATAGGAATCGTATAAAGGGATATAAGCAAGTGTTGAATGTCATTCTATGATTTGTCATCATATGGGTGAGATGCTTGTGTAAGAGTTTGTGGGCATATGCAAATTAGTTGGCATTAGTTACTGTTTGTGAGCTTGGATGTCAGGGTGAATACGTGAGCATATATAAATGATTGCGTATATATAAGATTACGTGAGAGTAAGAACGTGTGAGGATGAATATAATATATCATGAATGAAGTGGTGTGCAATGTTGTTTTTTTTAGGTCGAATGACAGCGCTGTACGATTTGCATTTCTATGGAGATAAATGTTTTGACCAATAAATGGCAAATATTTATACGCATTGTATGTACATAGTTATATTCACACGCACACACACATGACCACACAAATACATACATCAATGTGTGTGTGTATACAGTTATATATATATATATATATATATAAAATACGATTATAAATTTGAAATGCGTTATAGTTAAAAACATAATGGTGGATACAGCACGAAAACATGTTTAAATATTATTTTATATTTCTTACATTCATTTACCCGTTTCGATTTGTATGCCTATGATATCAAACATTAAGAATTGAAAGTGAAGAATGAGGGCTTAACAAAAAAATTGAAATAATAAGCAGTATGTTCTCATATTTTGTCCATAGTTAATATCAACCTGTTATATATTCATGCGCACATATGCATGTATGTATGTATGTTTGTATGTATGTATGTATGTATGTATGTATGTATGTATGTATGTATGTATGTATGTATGTATGTATGTATAGGAAGTTGCTGTGAGGGGTCTCACAGGACTGACCTGTCACAATCTCTGTTTTTTTTTAGATATCTGGTATGTGGAATATCTATTGGAAGTTTCATTTATGGCGTCATTTTTGAGGAATCTTGGAAGTCAAAAAAATTGCTGTTTTTTTCAGTAAACTGTTACATAGTCATTTCCCTTTCCCGTTAAATAAGTTGGGAAGTTTTGGATGAAAGTAATGCGCTTTTTTCTTTATTTTAGATTGTTAGCAATTGTTACGTTTTTTATGAGTGCTAACATGAAGAAGACCAAGTGTAGAGTTTAAGAATACATTTTTTTGTCCATAATGACGACAACATTACCGTTATCAGCTTCTTTAATAACTATAGCTTGATTATTCTTGAGATCATTAATACTTACCCGTTCTTCTTGGCCCGTATTTAGTTTAAATTCGGATGTGCTTCTAAATTATAGGGAGCGTTGTTTATAAAATCGCATAATTTGTTCAGAGAACTATTCCTACCGTTTATCGAACTATAGTTGGTTTTATTATCAAGCATAGAGTAACATTGATTTCTCGTGCAATAATTTTTGTTACCCGTAACTTTCTAAACAATTCTTGGACACCGTTCTGCATTTCATTTATGTTGGAATTCTGTGGTGTTGGAGCGATATTCAGTAATTTTCTGAGAATTTAAATTTGTTTGGTTGACATAGATATTAATATAACCTATTTTCAGAATGTCACATCCTTGAGATATCATTCTGAGACCAATTGTGGCCGGTTTCACCAGTGTAACGCAATTATCATATTTCTTAACAATTTTTTACATATAGCTAGCTTCAGAAGAGATTGCGAAGACTTTTCAGTCTTCTCCCAAATAAGACCTTGCTCGTTTTACTTGGGGGATAACTTATTAATCGTAATACATCCCTACACTTGTATTCCACAGAAATACTGAATAGAAGCAATACATTTAAGGCTGGATACATTTAAGGTTGTGATATATTTGAATTGGAAAAGAGATTATCAATAAAGGATGAATATTCATCCTCCAAAATAACTTCTTTTAACTTCAACTATACTGACAAGTATCTAGGACTGCGTTGGAAATAAATGTATCCTCCACTATTGCTAACTTGTCATGGCATTGTTAGACGTGCAAATACATGGACACGCCAATCTGAAATTTAGTAATCATTTCCAAAAATTCTTTCTTGATAGGAAACGCTACATGGACGACTATTTTCATTATGTGGTCTCACACGGTTGATCAACTATTGGAGTTGAAAAGCTTAATTGATAACGTAAACTACAGTATCCAATTTACAATGGAATACAGTCAAAACAGCTACCTTACCTGAGCATTCTAATCATAGAAAGAGATGTTATCATGGAAACCAGCATCTACTTTAAAACAACAAGTTGAAATCAATATCAACTATTCTCTTCCTGCAATCCTAAGCTCACTAAAATCAATATACCTTTTAACTTGGGAAGAAGAATTTTCACAAATGTTTCCAACCCCGAAATCTTGGAAAAACCACTTCAAGAATTTAAAGATATATCATTCAAAAGAAAATACCAAGTCAGTTTAATCTATAACGGAAAAGAACGTGCAAGTACGATAGACAATAAAAATTACAAAAAAAACAACAATAAAGCCACCCCCTGATACACTTAAACCTTTAACTTTAGTCTCAACACACAATGCAAAGAACATCGAATCATGCAGAATTATCATTTAGTATATGGCCTTTTCAATGAACCACCTAGGAATGGAGAAAGTAATGCAAATATGAAAAAAAACTAAAAAAGGCCACCTCAATCTCGTAAAAGGCTACTTGCTACCTCTAAACGACCAACTAAAACACAACCCACTCGTCAAAAGCTGTAACTGCCATTATTGCGGGACTCACATCATTCTTATGGAAGGTTAAACATAGGAATTCAAGTCACGTTAAACATTTACCATTAAAAATAATCTCACCTGTACATGGAGGAAGTAAATTATGTCCTCATATACGGTGGCCCTGGTGGGGATTACATTGGCCAAACAAGATTAACTTTGAAGGCTAGAACGAGGATACACCGGCAACTAGGAAGGCTCCTGAAAGTAAATCCCAAGAAGCTGGCTAGCCGCATGAGTTTTGGCCTCAAGCATTTGTCTTATGAAGGAAGGCTGAAGATACTCGAACTTTATTCTCTAGAAAAACGACGACGCCGTGGTGATCTCATTCTCACTCACAACATTTTCATAGTTTTTGGGTCGATCAAAATTAGTAGCAGTTGACGCTGGGGTCGATGTAATCAATACAGTTTAAAATAGAAGATTAAGTAGAAAAGCTTATCCCACGAAATTCTTTAATAACTCTTTATAAAAATATCTTAAACAAAATCCTGGTTGTAGATTAATGAATCCCACAAAGAGTCATTAGTACGGAATTATTACTAAATAGGAAATATAATTAAATAAGAATCAATAGTACATAAGAATTATTAGTAAATAAGAATTATTATTAGTAAATTCATATTAGATGATATTATAGGATATTATATCAGAATACACTCAATTCTCACGCAATGGATATGTATTTCGATGAAAGGTAACAAACAAAGTTTGTTTTAGAATCGTTGAGATGTATTGAAAGATTTAACGTATGAGATTTAACGTTATGGTCTTATGAATCTAAAATTATAAGTTCTAAAATTGCAGAAGAATTCGTTACTGGGCAGTTTAGCTTTATGGTAAAGCACTTGACGCTTAATCACAGGGATGTGAGTTCGTGTATCATCGCTGGCCGATAATGTATTTTCCTGCAATGTATGAATAATTTATCTTGATCACGTTACGTGTTAGCATTACCACGCGTTTGGGAATAAAAACAATATTTCTATAATTTCATAGATTCTGAGATAGCGTCAACAACCGACATCCACATCAGCTTCTATGCAATTAGAGAAATATGAAAGAATATAATTGAGAGAATGGTAGAATATGAGGAACATATGCATGCACTTATACAGTAAAAAATGTACAGATTTATAGAGCAACTGTGTTTAAACCATATATGATTGCCTGTGTGTTTATGTGTCTATGTATATATATATATATATATATATATATATATATATATAATTACATTAATACACGTAAGCACACATTCACACATTCACACATTTACTCATACAACTCTCCACACATACACACTAACATACTTAAATGCATATATTCATACACACATGTACATATACATATACATACGTGAATACGAGTAAATATGCATGCAAGCATTCATAAATACGAATATTTATGCCAGTTACGAATTTAAAACACCTCTAACGTTATAAACATCGACCTCTCATAATGGATGTATGTGTTTTGCTTGTCTCCCGGCTTTCTGCCTACATCGCGCTGGGAAGGCCTCCCTCTAAGAAAATGTTAAAATACCTGAAATTTATAGCCAGGTGAGACAACCCATCTCGAATGCCATTCGGGGGCGATGGATACCAATATCTCCCTATTTTTGTGGCTTATCAACACCACGTACTTCAATCGGACCGAAAGAGAGGGAGAGAAAGAGACAGAGGTACATAGGGAAATGCGAGAGAGAGAGAGAGAGAAGGGTGGGGAAAGAAAGAGATATTGCTGGCACCATCACATACTCTATAAATACTGAGTCACGTGTGCGATGGGTCCACAATGACGTACATACAGAAATGTGTTTTGTTTCTGTATACGTCAGTATTAATGCTTTCATGGTGATAATATAGTCTGTATCATTTCGTAGAAAACGTTAATATTTCTATTTGATCTTGTCAACGTCCTTTGCATCCAGTGCATTTTATTTTTGTTACGTGTGGTTTTAATGAATACCTCTAAAATAAAGTTATTTTGTTATGTATTTTTAATCAATAGCAATTTTGTTTGGAATATTGCACCAGATTTCAGGTTTGCTGATCATGTGTGCGATTTGCTTACAGCTTTGTCATAAAATAACTCTTCTTTCAAAACACACATATAAGAATAATAAACTGTGTGAACTTATATAATTATGCGTGACTGAACCTGTACAATTATTATATTAATATGTGATAACTACTCCTAACTATTACGATATGTATAGTCATATCTAGCAATACTACTATACATATATCCATCATACTATACAACTAAAAGGGGCAAG
This sequence comes from Octopus sinensis, assembly GCF_006345805.1. Lineage (NCBI taxonomy): Eukaryota > Metazoa > Mollusca > Cephalopoda > Octopoda > Octopodidae > Octopus > Octopus sinensis. Next base: position 75,034,033 of record NC_043003.1, on the reverse strand, counting down.
CTGGCAGAAGAGTTAGCGCACAGGACGAAATTCTTAGTAGGATTTAGTTCTGCTTTACATTCCGAGGTCAACTTTGCCATCCATCATTTTGGGAGTTGATAGGGGTATCAATATAATTACTTTAGCTCCTCATTCGAAATACCTGGCCTTGCCCATTTCAATTCTTTGGCAAAAAACTAAGCAACACTTGATATTTTTGTCTCTCTTTCGTACTTCTAAAAGCTTTAAAGTAGTATCTCGTCTCCTAAATTATCAGATTTCCTGTCACCATTCTTACCGCTTAAACGACGCATTTACTTCTTTTCTTGTAGTTATATAATGACTTATTTCGTCTCTAAATTTTCAGTATGAAATAAATTCATAAGCCTCATCACCACAAACATTCCCGAGAAGGCTTTTCAATACCGTTTGGAGGCTTACAAACTACATTAAGCCGACCACTATACGAAAGATTACTAACATCAAGTTACGGCTTCACCAAAACAATTTCTCAGAAATGCAGTTTTAGTTCTGGTGTGCTTTATATATAATAAAATTGTTTCATCCATTATCACCGGGGACCCTAAAAATTAATGAATATTTCTCTTCATGTAACAGCACAAATTTTGTGAAATTGTAATGTAAATACACACACACACACACATATATGTATGTATATATATATATATATAATATAGGATAAAATTTATGAAAAACAAATTTTATCAATGGCCAGCATATTAAAAAATACCTTTAAAGGTTAAATTTATAAACAACTTATAAAAAAGGATATAAGAAAATAAATATAATGCCAAATATGCCGAAACTAGACACATCGTCCATAACCATATAATGCATCACTATAAGTACGTGTCTCGATAGAAATTTCTAAAAAATTCCGTTATTACCATACCGATTTCAGAGTTAGCTCATAAGAACCTTCTCCTCGTCAGTGATAAATGCGGCAAAGGAATAACTGAAATACTTACTCATGCCCAGGGAAGAATTAAACACTAAGTCCTGAGCATAATTAAGTCCCCCAAATATATCCACAATATATATTCTCCACCCCATTCGTGACACGTGTAGTTCAAACTGAAAACTCTAAAGAGTGAGAGAGTCCGGAAGTGACCACTATTAAATTTACATCTAATATAGGATAACATTTTTCGAAAATAATTTTTATCAATGGACAGCATAATGCGAAATATGCCAAAATTAGACACATCGTCCATAATCATGTAATTCATCACTATAAGTACTTAGTGTTTACTACTTCCATGGGTATGAGTAAGTATTTCATTTATTCCTTTGCTGCATTTATCACTGACGAAGAGAAGGATCTTATTGACTAATTCTGAAATCGGGTCCGATACGGTAATAACGTAATTTTTTAGAAATTTCTATCGGCTTTCTTGGAGACACGTGCTTATAGTGATGAATTATATGGTTATGAACGATGTGTCTAGTTTCGGCATATGTGGAATTAGAATTTTGTTTCTTTTGCCCTTGTTGTATATATATATAATATATATATATATATATATAATATATATATTATATATATATATATATATATATATATATATATATATTATATATATATATAATATATATATATATATATATATATATATATATATATCTTGTGTCTGATTCAAATTATCTGCCTGTCATTACTTTCACTTTAGCTCGATTATAAATTACCTGTATATCGGCTGACTTCTATAATATTTGTAATTATGATACAAAACTCCTGCACATCTAAATGAACTTTTCAATTGATGTATTGCTATATTGAAATAGCGACGTTTGAACTGCATGTCATACGCACTTAAAACTAAAATGGTTATGCTATAGTACGGAATATAGGATTGGCAATAGCATGTCAAGTAAAGAATATAAGTGCTTAATTCAATGACACAATATATTTCCTCGTACATATATGAGTGTAGCGAAAGAGATACTGCCATAATAAATGAGATTTACAAACAGGGTGTAGAAAGCAAGTGTATTATGTAAGTGAAAGTGTCTATTCAAACATTAAAACTTTTAATTAATTATTTAGTCATACGCTTATAGATGATCAACACGTAGCTCATTCGTATTAAATATTTTCTTACTCATGTAATCCTGTTTTTCTTCAACGATTTTTATACCAGTTTACTTTGTGGAATATTCGTATCGTTTATTTATATAATTTTTACTTATTACACTATATTTCTAGCAAAACAACGTAGATATAAAAATCCGAAAACTACTTTAGGAATTCATTAACGTACAAAGAGATGAATAACGCGAAAAAGCAACTTTTATTTTATGTCGATGTATCGTTCGCTATGTGTTAAGCGAATATAAGAAAGAGACGCAACATCGTTATGAATGTAAAAAGCATGAAGAGATTTTGGTAATAGAAACTTTAAGTTTGAACACTGCTGTTTATAACGACTAAAAGTGTATCTATCTAAGTTGACCGAGACCACTTCTATAGACAAAACTTGTAATAGGTTTATTGAAAGCAGAAATAATGCTGATCTCTGTTATTGAGACCAGCATTAATTCTGCTGTTCTCTACTACAAATCTACATCCTGTAAGTAATATTGCGATTAAACAATACCATGTTAAAACGTTCGCTATTTATGAGGCAATTAAGGTAAATTCATATCGGGAAAAAGCTAAGCATTTAGGCGCTGCCCTCGTAAACTAAAATTCGTTTTTCAGATGTGATCTTTAACATTTGCTAACAGAAGAGGGAACAAATGTAAGTCACAGTTGAGGTACAGATAGAACCATACAAAGGGAGGTAACTCTTATTTACCAAAGAAAAAGAGCTTTTTTTCCGATCAATTTTTTTCGCAACTAAAGTGCTCAAGACATGATATTTATCTCCATCAGTAACACGGCTATATGGTTCCGGCTAGCATGACTGATGGGTCGTCAATATATCTCAGTACAAAAGATAAACAGAAACCAATGTTAACATCCTGCGCTGGAGAACCTGCAACTGCCACCACGAAGAAAACCTCGGTCATGTACACAACATGCTGATGGCTGACAGGTTATTGACTATGAATCCAAAAGCCAATGCTATAAGCATATCACGTGAGAGAATTTAGAATATTCTGCAAATAAACTTGGCATGACGAAGGTTTTTCTTCGGTGGCTGCAACAACTGACACTTGATCAAAAGCGCGTCAATCTGATGATATCACGGGAAGGTCTGACTTTGTTTGCGGCAGATCCAACAGGTCTCCTTCAACGCTTCCTAACCATTTTGAATCAGATACAAAGAAACACAACACGCATATGTTCCGAAGTATTCCAAGGTTGTTTAACTGCAGGGAAGATGATGGTCGCAGTTTTGGGGCATGCCAAATGTATAGCGTTCATTGAGTATCATCAGAATCGAGAGTACTATGCGAACATTCTAAGGCAGTTACGAAATGTTATCAAGACCAGCCTTCAGGAAAACTGCCGAAAGGTGTCTTGTTTCATCAGGACAATGATCTGCACACAGGTCCTAGGATTCAATGGCTGCGGTACATGAATGTGTTTGTTTTAACTAGTTGATTACCATCCACTATATCTATCAGACATTCCTATGTTTCCCAACATGAAAAAAGCAAAAAGAGAAACCACTTTCCTGGAAACCAGTATCCCAATGATGATGATGTCATATCAGCTGTTGATTATTTTGAGCAACAAGACAAATGCTTCTTCCTCAACGGCACTGAATCACTGCAACATCGACGTAAGACATATGTAGACAACAATGGCGTATAAACATAAAACTCATTTGGTCACTTTCCATGAGAGCATCTTGGTTATCCTATGAAGGTTTCAACTAACACTCGTACATAATGAAGAAGAATACACTAAATAATTGCAGAATATGTGATTAACATGAAGAATCAATAGATCATATTGCCTTTGGCTGCCCAGTCCTGACTATGAAGTAAAATATCCACAGATATGAAAGAGGTGGCAGCTAGATAGAGTGGAAGCTATGCCATCTCTATGGAATGACACCGGAAAAAAGTTGGTATAATCATATCACTGAAAATGTCTCAGAAAATGACAAATAAACCTACTTTATTATATGTCAATGAACACGACCAAAGACACAATTCATTCTAATCGACAACTCAACCACAACAGATGATGATGATTCTCTAAAATTAACGGAGAAACTTTCGAAATACACAAATTTCGAATGAGAGATAAATTGGATATGGAGCCTGAAAACTGACACAATCTATATTACGATAAAGTTGAGATAAATAAATAGCTAAAACATTAGCAATTACTAATCTATATAGCATACAGAAAATAACACTGTTGCGAACGACATTATAATGTACATGAAGTACTTTCAATACAGTGAAAATAACAACACCGAAATATACTACAGCACACAGCAAATGCACACACAGACACACACAGCTCGGTAGATAAGAGAGAATAGCTAGAAATAATAAAACCGCTAAATGATTTAACACTGGTCACTGGGTTTCGTGGCTTGTCTTCTTAGATGATTGGTGGAGTTATCATGTACATATTTTGGCTTGGTATAAAAGATGGCCTACAGCAAATATTTTGCTCAGTACCATAGATTTGCTTGTCACTTGCTTTACCTTAACCAGTTTGGGATGTCAGTTTGTGATTCAGGATATGGCATGTCATATCATGAGCAGGAGTAGGGGAGGAGCATCATAGCCACATGTTGAGAGGAATAATTTGGGATATGAACCATTCACCTCTGAAACTATGGGTATTTCTATCATCACCTTTAAACAACCCTTATTGGCGGACCTTTTGCGTGAGATAGGCTACTCGTATTGAAAAAAAAAAAACTCTGAGCCCCATCTGCATATAATGCGCTGCTCATCTTTATATGAGAGCACCATATCGCGCACATATGTTTGTGATGCATGTGTCTGGTGTACCCTAAGTCATTAGACTGCGGCTATGCTTGGATATTGATTTGAGGGATTTGTAGTCGAAGGCATCGACCCCAGTACATTTTTTAAAACTTGGTTCTTATTCTATCGGACTTTTATGCAGCTCTACTAATTTACGTACATAAACACATCACAATTGGTTGTCAATCTGTGGTGAGGACGAAACACAGACACACGCACGCACACGCACACGCAAACGCATGCGCGCACACACGCTCACACACGAACAAACTCATATTTATACGACGGGCCTCTTTCAATACCTGTTCATCAAATCCAAGCACATGGAATTGGTCGCTCCGAGGCCAGAGAAAAAGATATTGTCATAAGTAAGAAACAATAACACACGTTCTAAATGATAATTAGAGCCGTTATTATGTTACGTATTCGAGTAGTATAAATGTGCCCCAAAAGAGTGATAGATAAAGCTGGGATACTGAAAATACTCGGCAGTGTGAATTAAAATGTTACGAAAGATAGAAACTATTAGTTTGAAACAGCATTTTGTATGTTAGGCATTTACCCTTGGATACTTGCTACTGACAAATACTAATCGACAGAAATACTATTTAGCAATGGGAATATTACCCCTGTTTGTTTTGTGTCTTCTTACGATATATTTTCGTGGTTTATATATATATATATATATATATATATATATATATATATGATTGCAAAATGCCTTTACCACATTCAGATTGATGAAGAGAAAAGAAATGTTGGAAGACCTTGATTCCGCTTTAGAAAGAATCTGAAGGAAATCATCAAACGTGTAGATGTTCTTCTTGCTCTCTTGAAGAGCTTGGCCAATAACTATATAAATAGATATCAAAGATGTTTTAAAGTTCTTCAAAACTTCGAAAGTCAACAATTTATTCATCTTCAAGAAAAGAAAATTGTGGTAAAATACAGAAATCCTATCCCTGCGCACCATTGTGACGGTTTTTTATCCTGTCCTGAGTGTAGACAATTTTGCAAATATTTAGCTGCATTAAAGTCACATCAGAGACACAAACACAAGTAGTAGCAATTATACAAATCCTCCAGGCCTTCGTATGTGGAAATCGACGCGAGCGTTCCAATATATACACACGCGCGTATCTGTCTATGTATCTATGTATGCATATAATTTCTTCTTAAATTGGCTATTAAATGCTATGTTTATACCGAGTAATCTTGGCAGTAAACCTTTAACAACATTGCTCTTTCTTTAAGTGATATTGCTTTCACAAACTATATTTTAATACGCATAGCAGACGACATATTACATGTATGAATTTTTGCTGTTTTGATTTTGTATCACTTTTAAATGGCGAAGGTAAATCACACACTTGTCGTGTTGTACCTAAAAGCAATTACGATAAATGTATATTCAAAGAAACACTGAAATTGATATTTAAAACACTCTTTAAATTTAACGTGTGATGAACATACACCACAAACTTAGCAGCTATTCTGGTCTTACGATACATATACATCAAATCCCTGTATCAGCATTTCAACTAACTCTTCCTGTAACTATCATTTGAAAAGTTACTGAATGTTTCTAGACTTTAAAAAAATACGCTTATAAACAACACACCGACACCGAAATCTATTTAACTGAATCAACCTAAACCGTGTTACAAATATACAAACTATGAGTGTTTAGTATTAACTGAAAAGAAACGCACACAGAATTGATAAGAAAAATATAACTCTTATAGTTAATGAAACGTTGTAGAATTTACATACGGTTCTCAAGAGACATACGCTAAATTATTATTCATAAAAAAAATATAATTTAAAAATTTTGCTCGAGTCACGACTGCATTGTAAAATAGATATAAAGGGAGATAACTGGTTTCTTCCACTTTATCAATACACATTATTAAATTTGAGAATCTTCAGCCGTAGATTTCCGATATGGTTAATGATACAATCTTACTATGATTAATTTAGAGTGGTTTATTAGTCACCATACAGTTGATGCTTCAGAGTAAAACTTTGTTTTTTTTACAGTTCTTGCTAATAGTTACGCATCTGAAATCAAGATGTTAAAAAGAGATAAATATAATTATCAATACAGGCACGATGTTTTGCCTTGTGTATACATTCGGAAAGTGTGTTACAAGCAATTCACTTTCTTCGACTAACTGAAGCAAACGAATAAATACGCATGCAAGACTTCATATAATGCATACATATAGTATTTAGATTTGTGTCTCATAAACATATTATCCAGGTTCTACTAAAAAGTGCGTAACGTTCATTTAAGGAATATGCATCGTGCCAGAATTTGCTCTTCACCAAAGTTCATGAGTATTGCGCACCTTTCTGCGATAATACATTCCCCTGAGAAAAACAACTTAGATGTTTTCCTGTTAGAGTTTACACCAATATCTGTATAATTCTAAGGTATGCGCAAATATCGTTATGTTCTGTTCAAAGCAATTGACAAACAAAAGGAACAAAGAGAATAAAAAGGATATGTAACTTCGTCCATACATTCATTTGTATATATGTAAGTACATGTGTGTGTGAGTGTGTGTCTAAGTGTGTGTCTAAGTGTGTGAGGCTGTCTGCGCGCATGTGTGCATATGTGTGCGTGCATGTGTGTTTGTCTGTCTGTGCCTGATTGTATGCATGTGTGTGTGTGTGTGTGTGTGTGTGTAAATCACATGAGAATTAAATACATACTGTTTATTCTCATCATATGTATTTGGGTATATATACGCCATAATATCCCGAAAATACAAATATGAATAAATAAGGTAATACAAATGCATAAATATGGAAACACACACACACATATAGAGAGAGAGTGTAGTATATTTTTCGCTAAACGTTTATTTATTCTATCTCCTTGCACTGTTAAGGTATTTGAATAAAATTGTATTAATGTGTCTGATTAAAATTCTATTTATTTGTGCAGCTGATGACAGATGCCCTGCAGTTAAATTGATATAATAAGTGTATCTTGAAATTAAATGGAGCCGCGGGAAATGATCGTACAGCATCATTTCTTGATGTCCTGTTGCTTATTTTGATTATATATATATGTATATATATATATATGTATATATATATATGTATATATATATATATATATATATATCGCGGTTTCAGTTTCCGTTCACCAAATCCACTGTGAAGGCTTTGGTAGGCCTGAAGCTATAGTAGAAGACACTTGCCAAAGATGCTACGCAGTCGGACTGACCGACCCTGGGACCATGTGGCTGGGCAGCAAACTTGTTACCACGCAGCCGCTCCTGTGCTTACATATATATATATATATGTATATATATATATATATATATATATATATATATATACATATATATAAAGATAGATAGAAAGATATATATGTATATATATAGATATATATATATATATATATATATATATATATATATATATATATATATATATATATATATTATATATATATATATAGATAGATATAGATAGATAGATAGATAGATAGATATATAGATAGATAGATAGATAGATAGATAGATAGATAGATATAGATAGATAGATAGATAGATAGATAGATAGATAGATAGATAACCCTTGCCTTTCAATACTTACCTTTTACTTGTTTCAGCGATTAGACCGTGCCGGTGTTCAGCACCGTCTTGAGGAATTTTATTTGAATGAATCAACCTGGTACTTTTCAAAATCCTGGTACTTTTTCTATCGACATGTTTGCTTTGCCGATCCGCTAAATTACGGGGACATTAACACACCAACAGCGGTTGTCAAAAGATGGTGCGAGGAAAAAGACGCACACCTAAGTATATATGCATAAACTTATATACAACGGGCTTCTTTCAGTTTATTTCTACAAAACCCACTCACAGGACTTTGGTTGGCCCGTGGCTATATAAAACGAGTCTTGCGCAAATTGCCACAGAGTGGTACTGAAACGGGAACCATGTGATTTAGACGGAAGCTTTTATGATACACACACGTATAATTAATACGTACATATGTATACATGCATATATACCGGTATATATATATATATATATTACATGCAGGAATTCACATGTGTGTCAATGTGTGTATGTTTATGGTTAAGTTTTAACATATGTATGTACCTGTATATATATATATATATATATATATATATATATATATATATATATATATATATATATATATATATATATATATATATATATATATATATATATATACATGTATACGCGTGTGTGTGTATATGCAAATGTGCATCATGCATATACATGGATATGAGTGTATGCATTTTCATTACAGATACCTTCATATTAAATTAATTATGTAATATTTTTCTCTCTATTCCTTCAGTTCTTTAGAAGATTTTCTCACTTTCACTGTTGATTATTTCATGCCTTAGAATTCCTTCCTAGAAATTTTTATATATGGACGCAGCCAATATATTGTTTAGATTAAAAGACATATTAAAATAGATTGAATTTAGTTCCTTTTCAACAGAAATATATTTTTCAACGGTTCTTTTGTTAGTAAAATCCTGCAAGATTAATGCGTTGCTATGCTGTTTAATCTCAATATTTTACATACCCTAACGCATTACAATATATAGACAAACTCGCTATGTCAGTACATGTACGCACAAGTATATACTCACGCGCATTCTTAGACAAAATCCATTTTATATTTGCTCTTTTTTTGTTACTCTAAATTCGCTCGTCGTTTAATTCTTGTAGAAATATCATGTGACCAATTTCACCTTATTCAGTAAGTTTCCATCAAAAACCGCCACCCAACCTATAATACATATAATACATACAATCATATGCTATCATGTGCGCACGCAAACACTCCTCACTCCTACACATACATACATACTAAGACATATAGCTGTGTATCTGTGTATCTGTGTAAGTGTGGATGGGTGTATGTGCGTGCGTGTATGTTGGCATGTATGCATAATATACTCACATTCGCAAATATATGGATGTGTATATTCATGTATGTATGCACTTACATACATACACAATCTTTCACTTCCTTCTTTTTACTAAATATATAAATAACTAAATACTGTAAAGAAATAAATAAATAAGTACAAATAAAGCAACATTAAAAGAACCGAGGAAATAAAAGCGAATAATAAAACGAAATGAAACCTCAAACATAATCAATGAAAGCATAAAATAGAGAAGAGAGACTAAAAGGAAACGTGGAAGAATGAAAGAAAACTGAGAAAGTAAGAAAAATACGTATGAAGACACAAATGAATGGAAGAAGACAGAAAGAAAAAGAATGAAAAAAAATTCTCATTGTTAACAACCCTGTTCTTTTCATTAAGATCAATGAGAACTATAAATGCAGAAACCAATTTATTAATTTCTGTCTGCTGTAGACGTTTCCTTTAAGTTCTTTTCTTGTTTTTGTTGTTGTTTCAATAGAACATGGTGTAAGCATGCGGTTCAGTTTGATCTGTAATATCACTGATTCGAAGAGAATATTTCCGAATGACGTTTCTCGCTGTCTTACTTGTATCCCAACATCAGTGAGTATGATTAGTGCCTGAAAGTAAGAACATACGATTGCGAGGAGTTCAAAACTTGAAGTGTAATATCTACTGCTTTTTGTTTTGTTATAGTTGTCTTCGTGATCAGACAAACAGATGAACCGAGCTATCCATTACAGGGTACTTCCATCTTCATATGAGAGGTTATGAAAAGTCTTGAGCCTCATAAAAAAAGAAACATGGTACAAGTCTTCTGATGAAGGTACATGACTTCAAGACACAACATTTTTTATACACTCCTCGTACACTATCCAATCTCCCCTTCGAATTGTCAGCTAGTAAGTTGTTATTTCAGGAATATTTGGCTACTATAACTTGCAGAACGGCTAATTTTCAACTATAAAATTTAAATGCATTCCTGGATGTGCATGCAATTGTTTGACTGTTTATTTATCACTTTTTTTTTAATGCATGGTTCAAAGGGAATAATGCCTCGCCACTAACACTTCTGATACATTCTAAGATAGGTAGCGAGAAAGATGGTGGTTACTCTTAGCCAAGATACGACACCTATTTCATTGCATCGAAATGGAGCCAGCAAGAGGGAACCGAGACCTAGCTGGCGAAAGGTTAAACCGGGAAATGAATTAAGTATGGAAGAAAGAATAATAATAGACTCTCAAACGAATTTCTACACAATTCTCGTCTCAGCTTTTGGCTGAGATGGTGCTAAAATAAGAGAAAATTACTTTCATCTCTGGACAGCACGATCTGATTGAAACGTAAATCTTATACTATCGACGTGAACATTTTTAATTACATTTCCATCAATGAGAAGTGAGGTACTTTAGTTTGAATATGTTAAATATCGATACATTTCTCGCGGATAATTTAACTGACAAATCTGAGAATGTTCAGTAACATATTAATTTCCATGACTTTACGGAGATTCTCATAAACTTTTATGTGGAAAGTAGTAGCATATGTACCAGTCATACATTTGATGGTTTCGTGACAATTACATATACAACATTTGGTGAACGAATTAGCTTTTTTGCTGTATATGAAATCATTGTGTTCATGTTAACATATTTCAGTTATTATCTATTAAATAACTAAGAAGAAATACACATGAAGGGACGAAAGCACATATCAAGTAACTATCAATGTATTGCAGCGATTAATAATATTTTCGTTAAGTGCACGTTATTTACGAGAATATTTTCTGGCATTTTCACTCTCCTGAAAAGATGAGTATTTGTTTAGCAGTTGGCGTCAAACACTAACATGACGAATCCTTAGTTGAACTGAGTATGTTCGAAACGTGCTGCATCTTAGCTAGTACAGATCACAAGATATGTCCAAACTTCAATTGACGTCCTATAAATTATAATAGGTTGCTGAACATTCCTTCATGGGGAAGCACGAATTTCACATCAAAAGAAACAATAAATTAGTAAACCACTCAAGTAAGGGAAATACATATTTTGTTATGTAGTCCTAGATCTATTATTCAGAAGGGTATATCACATATGCGGCCCTTATGCATCTAAAAGTAGCGTGTCAGTAAAATCACTATCGACTTTCCTTATTATTATAATTATAGTAGCATAAAACAGACTGTACGATTCAGTGTACCAGGACAGGCGGTATGAACTTAAATGCCTAGATGCCATAGTTCACATTGATTTTGACAGATCACTTCATATGCTGGCACCAGTTACAGAGTATTCAGTGAAGACTGCTATTCAATGAATGGCATACAGAATATCATTCCAAATATCCCTTTATCACATGCAAAATGCAACTGAACGAATCCCATTCATCATAATTTACATGCTATAGACATGTAGTAATACAGATATTCGGGATGAAGTTATTGTGGCAATAAGTATTTTATCAATACCGCAGACTCCACACAGCAATGTTAGATCGTGTGTTCTGGCCACTTTACATTTTCCTTTGGTTTGCTTCAGTAATCGGTGTGCCTTTCAGCACAATATGCCCTCCACATAGGACAGGGCATTATATCCTCTAGTGATGTCAGACTTGTCACTAAATTGTGATATTGATGAATTAAACATACCATATCGAATAAATACGTTATGATTGCCCACGCCGCAGCCCAGTATCTAATCTGCTAATCTAATATAAATGAAACTTCTTAAGTTGTTTGTATGTAGTATATGTATAGACTACAAATAGCTGCCAATATGTTTATAACTTTAAATATCATTTTAAAGGTATTGTAGTATGATGTAGTCTTAGAGTGATGCATAAATGAAGTGTCACTATCGTAATGCCTCTAAACAAATTTACATATCTATTTCTTCGGAGTTAAACATCGACATTAAAATAAATCAACAACTACAATAACAACAAGGTTTTATGCTTTACAAATTGTAAATGAATCTGCAAGTAAGAAATAGAGAGTTACTCTTAATTGTGTAGATTTATCCAATAAAAGTTGTTTCTAATTAATTAGACCTGTTCAGATTGATAACTTAATCGTTAAATGAATTCAAAGATTACTGCAATTAATTAATGTAAATTTATTACTACCCAGTTAGTTCTGAAGATATTTTTTTTGAAAATATAATTACAAATTAGCAATAGAAATAGCTTTGAAATTTCCATTTATCTCCGCTAGATAATTATTTGAACCTATCGTAACCTGACGGTGTAATAATATCATAATATTTGCTGTAGTAATTAGTCTAATGAATAGGTGATAACTTTTCTCTTTTTGCAACGCTAATAAAGCAATGGATGAGGGAATCCTTAAATCGAGAATATTATATAAGTTGTGTGGTTTTACGTTCATCAAAGGTGAATGTTCAAATCCCCATGAAGTATTGAATTGTTTCAAATGATTGTACCGCCTCGAAAATTTTTAGCATGCAGGAAATTTCCATCTTTAAATTGATGTGATGTTCATTGAAGAATTTTTAAATTTTCAGCTGCATCATATTCCATACATATAACATTAATGAATACATGTTTACTTGCTAACACAATATAAGTGTCACCGAAACTATCGACTTTTTTCAGGTCTCCTATAAAAGACACACCAACATGTACTACTCCACCATATATGCCTCGCATGCGATCAATCCATTGTTCACAGATATGCGAAAGTTTTACCAAATAAACCTTGCCCTACATGTCCTTCAATACTGACCTACCAGAAATAGCTAGAGAGATAAATGAAGCAAGCAATTTTTGTGCGTTCCACCATTTTTTTGTTTCAAATAAATCAATACCTCATTTCCGACTATGTGTTTCACACATATGTCATGAGACTGCCCCAAACTGCTTTCAATGTTTGGTAACACTTGGTCACTCAAACGTGGGTTGCACTACAATTAAACATCCGCGATGCAATTATTCAACTATGAAATATCAATTCGTGCAATATAGAAACCTCTTGCTGTCTTACTTTCTAGTTTTCAGCCAGTTTTTCTACTAATGTTGCAGTGCATCTCCAGAAACCTTGCAAAATCCGTTACTTTTCACAATAAACCAGTTTTCTCAGAAGAAGCCCACCACAAAAAACAAAACCTCCATCTTCTTAGTTTGCTTTGCCCGTAACCACCCATTGTAAAGACTTCACAAATCACAAATTTTATCGATTTCCATCCCTTCAAGTGCATCATTTTCAAACACTGGTAAAGTTCGGATGTACATTCTGCATCGAAAGCAAGCCTTTTACTTTTTAATTATTGAAATAACCTCATACACACCTGTTTTCACGAAAAAGTGTAACTTCTTGCTCTCCATCGTAATCTAAGCTTACTTTTGAAAGCATGCTCCACTATGCCCAATTTTATAGGAAGATTCTCTTTGACAAAGCCTACTACCGATTTATTATATACGCTCAGGTATTAGGTTCTTCCGAAAATAATGGCCGCCCTAAGTGTTGTCTTTTGAACCGCAATTTTATCATAGTATTTTTAATTATATTTCAGGGGAGTTTCGACCTACTTAATAGTTGATGCTTAATAATTTTCTAATCATTTCAGACACAAAACATGCTTGAAGCACCCTTAATTATGAACATGACAAAATAGGACCTTAGCTTACTTTTCTAGCAGGGGTTCGGCCTGGGGTACGGTGACTCCCAAAATGCTGCCAATATCAACAGAGCATGGGGAGAGGGGTCCACAA
>NC_043003.1:75006961-75014461 GCF_006345805.1 Octopus sinensis | reverse complement strand
TACATTATATACATTTCTTATATATTCACGTATATATGTGGTTTTGCCCGTACCTTCTTCTCCGTAGCCAGATCGACCCATTTCTCAAATGTATTGTAACTTGCGATGAAAAGCGAAATCTGTAGAATAATAAAAACGTTCTTCGCAGTAGTTGGACCAAAATGAAGACCCGAAAACCTGACTAATAATAAAAAATAAAAGCTATGGTGACTGTTTGTTTTACTGCTGGATTCCTCAACTATAACTTCTTAAAACTCGGAAAAACCATTAATGCAGAAGCATATTGACATGACATTGCCAACATGACCAAGAAATTGCTACTGCTAAGTTTTCATGACAAAGCTCGACCACACGGTTCAGTAATGACTTTCCAGACGTTGCGGGAACTTGGCTACTATGTTCTTCCCCAGCCAGCCCATTTCCTAGACCTTTCTCGAACCATCTTCCACGTTTTCAAGCAACTTGATCGCTTCCTGCTAGAGAAGGTGTTAAAGATCAAACCTATTTGAAAGTGCGTTCAAAGAGTTCATCACCTCCAAAATTCGAGATTTTTATATTACTAGAATAAACAAATTTGTAACTCCCTGTGAAAAATATCGTGATTGTAATGGTGCTTGCTTTGATGTATAAAATTTCTGCATTGTTGAAATATGTTGTGATGAATTTCATGTTTCAAAATGTTGCTTACTTTTTTTACTCACCCTGATATATATATATATATATATATATATATATATATATATAATATATATATATATATGGGGGGGGACGTGTGTGTGTTTGTATAACATATACAATAAGACGATGACCGAACATGCGGAAAAGAGGCAACACTCACAAAAGACGTGGACACACGCCTTCCTCCCAAGTTAGCGACCAAACATCATCGCAAAGTCGACTATTTATTGATAATATCGATCAAGTGAACATGAAAGACGAGCACAAAAGAAGAAAAATTTGAGAAGTGCGAAAATCACAAGAGGCCTTCAGAACAAACATTAAAATAAATACAATTTCTGCGGCTGAAAGGGAAAATACATAACCCGAAATATCAAAAGCAGTAAAGAAAACAATAAGTATATAATAAATGATACAGATATTTGTATACATACACGGAATTTCGGCTCTACGATACAATTGCGGCATATGTACGAAGGTAATGCTAACAAGAAAGGACGTGGTCATTTGGTCAAAAAAACAAAAGAAAAAAATAACAATATAAAGGGTTTAATGCGTTGGCAAATCATGAGAAGGAACTAAATTTTTAATTTTAGGCAAAACAGTTTAAAAAAAGCTGCCAAGAGATCAATCAGTGAAAGACACGATAGTTCGTTTTAAGCAGGGTATAGTCATGAGGTACATATTTTGGAAAAGGAAGAAATAAAGGGTAATAGTTGGATCAGAAAAGACATAGTGAGAGACAGTGAGTGAGAGAATGCAGGAAGGACTGTACAGAGAAACAAACCAGATGTGATGGACGAATCCGAATATAAAACGGAATAGATGTTAACGAGAAACGGATAAGATGATAGAATGTGTAGTATGGAAGACGATGAAAGGCAAAAGGTCGCGCGCATTGAAAATGTACGTCAAAATAGCTAAAAGACAGATATTAAGTGTCACGACAGACAAAGGAGGAAATAGAAAGGTGATTAAAGAGAGCAAATAAAGGGCAGAGATATAAAGAATAAGATAAAATAATCGATAGAGAGAAAGAGAAGATATATTGATAGAAGTGTGAGCGAAGCAAGTAAATGAACACACACACACAAGTAGGATATGGACACCATTTGTAGTAGGAACGAGGAAAGAAAAATGTGTGCGTGTGTGGGTACACGTGAAAGAGCGAGAAAGATATATTTATATATATATATATATATATATATATATATATATATTATATATATATATATACATATATATATGTATGTATATTATATACAAAGAGAAAGAGAGACAGAGGAACTTATCTTAGAATACTATACTATCTGGTAGAGAAAAATTGAGACAATCCACCTGACTCCTAAAAATATTTCAACTACATATATCGATATTGCTCGTCTTACTAAGGACTTCGGTATTAAAGCTAGGACCCAAGAATAAGTTATATGTGCAATTAATTGTTAATAATTAAATAAAGAGTTTGCTGATAATGGTTTCCTAATTTTGGCACAAGTGTTGCAATCTCAGTGGGTAACATAAAACACCAGTTAACATAAAACACCAGTGCTAGATTGATATTATTTTATTCACCCCAAAAGGATGAAGCGCGAAGTGGACCTGAGCGGAAATTGAACTCAGGACGTTATGCATTTTGCCGGAAGTGTTAGAGTCTCTGCCAGCTCGCCGCCCTAAAGGCAGTCTTATACAAGGAGTATATGACTGTTGTTTAGCCCCAGGTAAAATCTTTTCTAGATGGCTATCGACACAGTTTGTCCGTATAGTATAGGTAAGGGAGGTCATCACTTTCGTCAGTAAAGCTGGACACAAAAGTCATCTTCGTAGTCATAAAGCGAGACTGATGAGTGACAACCTGGCCACTGGTGGTGTAACACACCATAGTAATCATATCTGTCGGACTTGTGGAAGAGAGTGTAATTCGGCAGGAGGACTTAAACGACATACAAAGGTACATGAAGCCCAGTTACAACTACAGCCGGCTATTACCGGTAACGGTTTTAGTTGCCAATTCTGTACAAGACATTGTAGATCTTTAGCTGGGCTAATATGTCACATTCGATCACAGCACCAATAACAGTTAAGCTTCGTGCAATGGCCATACTCGATAACGAGGGGGCAGCCATAATGTATACAAGTACATACATTATTCACGCTCCGTAGCACCTTGCATTCAAATATATTCAAGGCAATTCCTACCGACACATGACATTTATTTGATGGTAAAGTAAAATGGTGCCGTCTTGGGATCTGAACTCGCAAAGTAAACGGAGGTCAATCAACTAAGCAGTGTAAAGAGTCTGTTTTACATCAATTTATTGACGTTTGAAAATAGTGAGAGAAATGTTATCACCTATTCATTAGACTAATTAGTACAGCAAATATTGCGATATTATTACACCATCAGGTTAAATGAGGGTCAAATAATTATTTAACGGAGTTAAATTGAAATTTCAAAGCTATTTCTAAAGTTAATTTCTAATTATATAAAAAAAATCTTCAAAACACAAATTTCGTAATTATAAATTTGCATTAATTAATTCATTTCAACATTCTTCGATGTGTTTCAACATTTAAATTACCAATCTAAACAGGTCTAATTAATCAGAAACAATTTTTATTGGATAAAGCTACATAATTAACTCTAACTTCTCATTTCTTGCTTGCTCTTTCAATTTAGACTTTTCTACAATGCAAACGTTCGTTCACTCCGGTTTTTGTTTTGTTTAGTTGTGAAAGTTTACAGAACAATTAGATATTTAGTCAAAGGCATCACAGGTGTGATCAGCATTGAAACCCTGTACGCAATACTGTATCCATAACTATTTTATCAAATATGTCATGTCTTAGTTTAAAATGACATAGCATAATTTCAATGAAAATTCATTAGTATTCCTAGCAAAGCTGAGTCTGGATGCGATGCTTCTGGATACAGATAACTTACTGGAGCGCTGCCTGGAATGTTATATGTTATAAATATATTACTACCTTTGCTATGATATTTGCATTTCAAGAAAGCTAGTACATTAATATTTACTAAATGAGGCATTTTACTGTATACATCTGGCACATATTTGATACCTTCTCAATTTTGTTTTTTGTATTCAAGTATGTGTTCAAATATCTGTACATTTAACACCGCACTTGGGCATATATATATATATATATATATATGTGTGTGTGTGTGTGTGTGTGTCAATGGATTATTTGTGATTGAAATGTGGAGGCGTGTGGTTTACTGGTTAGGATGTTGGACTCATGATCCTAAGATTGCGGTTTCGATTCCTGGACCGCCGCACAACACGTTGTGCTCCTGAGCAAAACACTTCATTTCATTCAACTGGCAAAAGGGAATAATCGTCCGACGGACCGGCGTCCCGTCCAGGTGGGGACTTAATACGCATGGAAACGAACAAACCGACCCTTATGACACAAGAAGTTAACTATTGTTTACTGAATGAAATACAATACGAAGTTAAAGAAACACCACTGGAACGGCAATGTTATTGATTTTCACATTATTTCTCTAAGATTGTAGGATTTGTTCCAATCTAGAACTCATTGAAAATGTCCTATTTAAACCCTACCATTCTGTTTCTGTCCAGGAGAAGCTTTTCTTTCTATACATCATCTCCACTATCCATAGCTGGGCGATGTAGACTCCAGTCTCCCTGCTACATCTCGCAGCTGGATATTTGTAACAATGTCCTAGTCTCTTTTGCAGAAAGGCAACCCCTTATTTCCCTAATACTTTTAAAACACATCTTAATACCAGAAGAGACTGTGATTACTTGCTTACTTGCTGACCCCTCAAAAAAATGGTACAAACTTCTGCAAATTATACGGCCCTTAATTCCCTTTTCTAATCAAGAAGTCCTCATCTCTCTGCACATGTAGCTTAAACTTGTACATCACGCTAATAAATATCCGTTGACAGCCCCAAATTTGAGATCCCAATGCTGCCGTTGATTACTTTAGGGAAACACATATACATCTATTGTTGTTAGAGTATTTTAGAAAAATGCATTTCAGTATAAGGACATAATTTGCGACCAGCAGTTACTAATATACTAAAAGACTCGCACAATAGGAACATATGAAAGTTTCGTTCATAGTTGATCGGTATATTAGCCAGTGCACACATTAACATTCTAGACCGCATTCAGAGGAATTTCATTGAATTTCCTAAAATCATTTACGGACAGATTTCACCCTCTGTTTGTTAGCATTCTTTCTTTTAGAGTTATAATGGATTCTGCTCTCGGAATTGGCTAATTTCGCAATATGATCACTCAAGAGATCTCTATTCATTACTTTGCCCAACCATGTTCTTTCAAACACGTAATTAACCTTACTGTTCATTTGTTTCTGTATATTTCGATAGTTTAGGCGGTGCATTAGCAGTATTAACCACAAGATTAGTTATTAAATAATAAACACAAGTCATATTAATTCGTTTCTTTTGAAAGAAACATTAAAACTTTAACTGACAGTAGTTTGCAATACTTACTCGAACAATTTTAGACGAGACCGTGTAAAAACAAAGAACTGTGTTTTCTGAAGCGAATTTGGAAATATCAATGCTCTCCCCCACATCTCTCCCCCATCAATCTCTCCATTTCCCTCTCTATCTATTTTCCTTCTCTCTCACTTTTTCTCTGTCTTTCTATCTCACTCTCACTCCTCTTCTTTCATCCGTTTCTTTCATTCTCTCTATCTCCCAATCTCCCTCCCACCGTGTTCTCTCTCTCTCTCTCTATTTCTCTCTATTTCACACACACTCACACACGGTCTCATACACATTTGTACACGTGCATGCGAACAGGTACGTATGAGTGAATATATTTGTATGTAAGTATACGTTTCGTTGTATACATATTTTTGTGTGCACGTTTGTATGTGAATATTTACATTGTACAGATTACACAGATATAGAAATGTATTATTTATTACATCGAATAATGTAATTAATCATCGGGAAATGAGTCGAAACATGGTGTCATGCTATCCAACATCCCATCTTTAATGATTATTATTAAGTAATAAAATATTTGTTGTATTGTGCATATATAATTCCTTTACGGTTGTACAGCAATCAATGCTATTGTGTAAGGGGTATAGGTTGTTGAATTATGTAATCTTTATTCATTGTTATTGACAGTAGTTCTGTATCGTACACATACATTTCCATAAGTTCCCTAGTTTCTTCCCTCATATATCATCGATACTATAATTATATATTACCCATAAAGATAACCATATATACTTTAATGGCAATTATATAATTATTATGATCTTGCTGGAAATTAGGAGCAATAGACATTATGCGTTTCCTACTTGTGAGACACAGCCACACACGTTAGTAGAAGCCCTATTCGATGACATAAACTGCATGTATTGAAGAGAGATTTAATATGTCCCCGAGATACAGATGAAAGACAAGCGTCGTTCATTGCAATTTCACATCTGTAAATAAATAAACTGCAAGACATTCTGGTGTGACATTCTAAGGATAATCACGTGGTGGAAATTATATTTATTAGTGTTAGGTGATCATGATATCCACCTCGTTAGAATGCCAATGACTGCAATATTGTTGTCATCGTGCTTTTACAACCTGTTCACTTATGATTGGAAAACGTAACTCCAAAAGCATACCAGCAATGCACATTCGACATTTTTCTATATATATCGAAGCATACATATGTCTCTCTTGCGAGGTTCCTTCTGTCTATGGATCTTTAAACTTTGTTTTTATTAATACAATTATGATAGCAATCTGCAAACTCACAACCATCTTATATTTCAACAAACTAGGCAGGCTTTCTAGTCGTAAGTTGCTCTGTTAAACAGATTTGCCCTTCGCTCTGTTTTAAAGCTCCCAAGCAGAGGCTAGAATATGTTCACACTTTCGGGCCATACCGTGCATTTTCGACTACCATTTTACATAGGCATTGAATGATATCAACGCCAAAGCCATTCAAATATTATCCTGAATACTGTGTTCGAAGTATTCGGTAAGGATTCCATTAAGGGATGAATCTAACCTCAAATTTTCGGTTATGCATACCACGCAAATAATTTTCTGCTACACAGAGAAAATGGATGCATATCCTTGCCAATGAAGTTGGCTGACCGATTCTACGGATGAATTCGACTGATAGTCAGATCCATTGTATACATTTTAACAGCCATTCAACAAATCATTGTACCTCAGAAACGGTGAAGGCTGATTGCAAAATCATTTCATCGCTCTTCGATAGGCTACTTTGACAGCACATCCGTTACTGTAAAATATATATCCGACCGAACATGTTAGCCATTGTTAATAGTAAGTCAATACATTCTTGAGTCAAAGCAAAGGACATCGATCAGAGGTCCTTTGGAATACATAGACTTCTTTCATTATGGAACCGAAAACTTTCCCTCAGAAAGTCGACCAATTTCTCTACACTCTTTGATAGTTCTATACAAGGTAAGTTCGAATTTCCGTTAGCCACATTGAGAGTTAGAAGAATGTTTTTGGTTTTCAATGCTTCGTAACATTCAAGAAAGCAGTACCCGAATCATGATACTCGGTTTAGGACAGCAGCTTTGACAATTAGACGAGATGTGAGAAAACATAACTAGCAAGCGCCAAACATGTCTTTACTCTATCTAGAAATAATTTCATCTTCCTTACCACAGGTGTATGTGTGTGAAAAAAAGGTGACACCTGATATTGAGGTCTCTTCAAAATATGCGGTGGCAGAAATGACCCGTGAGATGAGATAATTACCATTGAAATTATATTAAAAAACAAAACTGTCATTAAGTCTGTCC
>NC_043003.1:74986961-75001961 GCF_006345805.1 Octopus sinensis | reverse complement strand
ATTAACTCTACTCCTCCACTTTCTGGATCTTCCTTTGTACACACACACACACACGCACATACACATATATATAGGGGAGGGAGGCGGAAAGAGAGAGAGAGAGTGAATGATATATATATAGAGAGAGAGATTGCTAGATAGATAGATTGACACAGAAAGAAATGTCGATTTTCCGGGTAGTAAAGTAGAAATGTGTTAGCTAGCGTAGGCCCGGGGTTGGACTCCAAAACCAGTAAATAGAGTAGTTAACCATGTGTTCTATTATTTTTTTGACATGTCCTGTAAAATGTGTTAATGGAATTGGATTGTAGGAAGCATCAATTCAGCAGATTTTTCGTTAGTAATTTTCTAAACTCTCATGCATTCAAACTTATTTATTCAGTATTTCCCTTTAATTCAATTATTTTGGTACGTTCCTTCCCACAACATCAGTTGCGCGGATACAAGCCATGATCTCAAAGCGACGGCTGAGAGATGTGTAATATTAACATGATTGTATCTTGGCTACTGTATTTTCTTACGGTCTGAGCTAAAATGTACAAGCATAGTTATATGCATATACGTATGCATGAATATACGTCTAGACATATGGTTGATGGTAATGTACCACGTATCTGCATATGTTTTAGGAAGTTTCATGGTGAAAATTAAGAATTCTGCACGTCTTCCGCTTTCTTAACATCCGATATAAATTAAAAACAAGCTCCACCACAGTACTACAACGGAATATGCACTCAATTCGAAGACAGAGGAAATAATACAAGGCATTCAAAAGAGTTGCTGATTTTAAGAAATTCACCACTAATTGGTATATATACAATGTGTATATGTGTGTTGGGAAGACATTCACGCGTTAGCATTCTTGCGAGTATCTGCTACGCTGTGTAAACACCTATAGAAATTAACCTAATGTATTTCTTGTTTGCCAGACAGAGAGAAAATATTTATATATGCCTTTCTCTGAACCAATGTGTTAAGCATTTACGTAATTGGTAGAAAGAAATCCATTCAGAGAAAGACGATTCTTTCAGGTCATTGTAATTATTTCTTCCAGTTAGTTTTAGAGTTTTATGAAGGCCGTCTCGGTTTCCCAATTACGAAATGTAACAATGTAGGGAATCAATACAGCGTTAATGCATTTGTTTTGTTTTGGTTTTTTTTTGGTTTTTTACTTCGAAATTTCTTTGTTATATTGTATGCGTCTGTTTACGATCTATTATTTACTTTCCTATATTTTCACAAATTACACTGCGTACGAAATATAAAGCCATATACTTGAGACGATAATGAACTCCGCGTTATTTTTTCTCTTGGTACAAATTTCAGAATAACAGAATTAGTTGTAGATCTCAATAAAATTACTTTGCACTCCAACGAAACATGCTAATTATAATTCAAAGCAGCACTTCAGTCATATATATAAATACACACAAATACGCATTTATACATGCATGCATATATATATATATATATATATATATATATATATATATATATATATATATATATATATATATATATATATATATATATATATATTATAATATATATATATATATATATATATAGATCGCCATATTGATTCGCTAGCTTCTGCACGCATTTTTTCTCTCCTTGTTTCTTTCCGTGTTTCTTTTCTGTGTATCTTTCTGTTGAAAAGCGTAGGGTCGAAACGTAAAAGACTTGTTTTATTTATATTCCTGATCGCCGTACTAATACAATTGTTTGTTTGTATTCCACCTGCCTTCGCATTTTGTTTATTTTCATAAACCTTCCCTATATATATATATATATATATATTATATATATATATATATATATATATATAATATATATATATATATATATATATATATATATATATATATACATATATATACATATACATATATATATATATATATATATATATGTATATATATATACATATCTATATATCTATATGCATATCTGCATAGATACATATATATATATATATATGTACATATCATTGTATATAGTTATGGTATATTCTGTTAAGAACGCAACAGCGTAGAGTATAAAGCTAGTCTACCTTCAGATTCCATTCTATGCTATCTAGTAGTACTTCTGAGAAAATTTGGGAGCATAGCCAATCTTGGGAAATATTTTGAACAGGCCGTCCCTACTAACTAGGTCAAAGCCTTAGTGATGTCAATGAATGTGACGTACTTCTAGACTTGCATTTGGACATCTGTCGTGCGTGAACAGATAAATGAACAACTTTGGAGTCAACAAGAGAGTGGTATTTATTTTTCAAACACCACAATTGTTTATATGCAACGTAGTTCTCCAGACGTGAGGAAAACTTTTGCTTAATCAATTACCTGCACGCCTGGAGAACTACGTTGCATAGAAACGATTGCAATGATTGAAAAATAAATGACCAACCGTACTCCTTCACTCTTGATGTTTTCATCTCCTCCCCTCTCCCATTCACACACTCTCTCTCTTTAACTTTCTCTATCTTAATCTCTCTCACTCTCACTCTCTAAAGATATATACATATATATAAATTAGTAAATAAAAAACAAAGAACAAATACAAGGCAAATACAACAACACGAGGACGTAGTACATGCAAAGTATTTGCAGACACTCAAAGGAATAAAGAAAGGTGGTTTTACATTCCGTGCAAAGCTCTTCGTCAGAAATAAGAGAAGACGGAGGGAAAAATCTCCGACGATACACATGAGGTTACATAAATTCATGTGTATATATATATATATATATATATATGTGTGTGTGTGTGTGTTTGTGTGTGTGTGTGTATACGTGCGTGTGTGTGTATGTGTATGTATACACACACATATGTGTAAAAGTAATGTTCAACATGCCCTCAATCCAGTGACTGGGATGGTGCCTTCTTAGAGACTATCATCTCTGTTGAACATTACCCTCCGAGTGGGGAGGGGTCTTCCACTGACTTGAGAAATGTATCTACCTTAGCTTACTGCTACGTTGCAATAGCAATGACACGCTGCTAGCCAGGAGGATTGGCACACACCAGCATTTTAGCTGGAGTTTAAGATTGTAGGAAACCAGTGAGTGAACTGGAAGGAACGAGTCAGGTGAACTTTCCTCTTATAGTTGCTTCATTTGAGGATCAAATCTAGCCGCTGCACAGTGTCCAGGGCAAGCGGCTTTTGTACAATTTCATTTATGTTGCCGTCTCCGTGCTGTTTAGGTAGTGTGATCAGCTCTCACTCTTAAGTTAAAGTCACCAAATATCACTAGCTAATGTTCCTTCTGAGTCGCCTGTATTTGCTCAGGAGTAGAAAGCAAAACTAATCCTTGTCGTTTTGTATCGAATAGAGGTCGGAGCATAAGTTCTGATAAGGTTGAGAAGCACATTTGAAGTATGCAACAGGAGAAAGAGAATCAGCTCTGGACTGCCACTGCTGAGTTCCACTTCAACAGATAGCTCTTCATGTCAAAGCCGTCACCTTGCTCTATGGCATCATCTAGAATTTCTTTTAAAAGTAAAATGTATACTCTCTATCACAAAGGGACCCGAATCTGGTACTCCTTCGTATGTGTGTATATGTGTGTGTATAGATAGATAGATTGATAGATAGATAGATAGATAGATAGATAGATAGATAGATAGATAGATAGATAGATAGATAGATAGATAGATAGATAGATAGATAGATAGATTGATAGATAGATAGATAGATAGATAGATAAATGACGGTAGAGACATGCACACAGGATTATTCACAGAACCATATATTTATTTAGAATTATACTTAGATAATACATATGCAGATATCTATACAGATTTGTTTGTTGAGCGGGGTATCTATATGTAAATTCGTACATGCATGACTAGCATTATAAACTCGAGATTTTATATTCAATACCTCCTTTGATGTTTTATTATTTCACGCACTCTTACGACTTGTGCATTGCTCCTCTTACATGCAATATTCACACTATTCACAGAATCATTAAATTTTGTTTAAAAAGTTTACAAGCACTAATTCTGTATTATATTGTTTTACACGATCCTTGTGGTCTAGAGAATTATATCTCTTGTTCTCGATAAAATCTCTTTAGTTTTTAATTCAACAATGCATTCACCTTGAAAAATAAGCTTCAGTATGCTGTAATCTTGGGAATGAATATCGATATTCATTCTGAAATTTGCATTCTCTGTTACCGACATGAATTAGAATAACGCCCTTCTCTTTTTATGGCTGAAGTGAGATCATAATATTTCTTTGTGATTTACCGTCCAATGTGCAATAGTGCTATTATTATTAAGCTGGTCTAAATACGTTGCCAAATTTTTTGCTGAACATCATAAGCTAATAAAGTGTATCTTTCAGGAAACAGTCACTATCCTTGATTAGCATCTGGTAATATGGAACTGCTATAACTAGTTAAAGATAGACTCTCAAAAACAAAGTTCGTATGATGGCGATTCATTCAATACGATGTAGATACTGTAGCGATAGATGTGTGCTGAATTTAGTTAAGATAAAGCCAAATTAGATAATATGATGGCAGGTTTCAAAACACTCGCCGAGCAATGGTAGAACATTTTGATTGTGTCTTTAATAAGTGATCTGTATCTACGTTATTTGAAGACCTTGAAATGTTACGTGATTAGTCGATTAGTCGATCCATTACTGTCAGAATTATGTATCACAACGTTATGAACATTGAATGTGGTCTTTAAATTTGTCTTGAAGAAAGAAAAGTTACAGAATTTTAGGATGTAAAATTTTTGGAAATTTAGTATGATGCTTAAGCTTTTAGGGTTTTAGATATTGTTCCTACATATCGAACAGTCAATGTCATTGAGTACTGAAATTTGATGCAGTGACGAAATATCTACAACTAATTCAGTCATTCAGTTTTAATAAGTAGCTTTTCTTCTGGAGGTGGTTTGTTGGTGTGTTTAACTTTGTAGTACATTTTATCTCGCTATTGAGAGATCTAGGATTCAGGTCGATATTACACGCCATACCACATGTTAGGTATTGTCTGAAAATTAATCTGAATACTTACTTTTGTTGGGGAAAGTGTAGCATCAAAGAAATGTAGTACTTATGGCTGGCGTTCAGGACTATTATGGTAGCATAGTAGCTATTCTGCATATGATTGTTATCTACATGTATGGTATAAATGGCATTGAGTGGGTAGAGTAATTCCCGACAAAGAAAACTTCTACTATCCGCCTTGCCTACTTGTAATTCCAAACATATCTTTGCAAAATAGTAAGAAGTCTCTTTTAGATCGAGTAATTATATATAAAGCGAAAAGGGTTTGTAATTGTTTGGATATCAAGTAATTTTATTCTGAAGAAGAAGAATCATTTTGTCTCAATCTTTCCAGATAAAAATTTTGCTGCGACTATGAGGATTTTTGTTCTATATATATATTGTTTGATTATGTGCACGCACGCACAGACACACACAGACACAGACACACACGCACACACACACATACACACATATGCACCTTTTCCTTCTCCTTGCCTCTTCCTCTGTCTGAACACACACACGCACATCCACACTTATGGATGTGAGTGTGCGTGCGTGTGCGTGTATGTCTGCGCGCGCGTGCGTATATGAACGTAGCTAGCAAGCACATAAAAAATATCTATAGAGAGAGAGAGAGCAGCCATAGATATGTTCGTATCTCTCTTGACGTTTATATATGCGATATATTTGATATCATACAATGTGTTTAGTGGAGCTTTTTTTTTTCTATTTGAAAACCTTGTTTCTGTCCTCTTACAAACAACTGCAATGCGCTTCACTTTACATACACATGTTTTGAGCTGGTTGCTTTGTGTTTTTCGTTACTTTACTTGTAATGTAAATACTGTTTCTCCTTAACTAGCTGTTTATGCAATATTTCATCTATACTGTAGGATGTTAGTTTATTTCCTTTTAACGTTATGTCTTTCCAAACGGTTTTTAGTACGATAGCAATTATTTCCGTTATCTTACTGTATATTTCTAAATTGTTGTACATTTGTAATCTTCTCATTTTTTTTAATGATGCCAGTATTTATTCAGTTTCATAAATTTGCTTTTCTATTTTCTTTAGAAATGGTATTGGCATCATGTATTCTGTTCTTCTTCAGTAATAAGTGTATTTCAACGTGTGGAAATGATTCTTCATGTAGAAGCCAACAACGTTATAGCTAAATATCTTGAATTTATAGACAACAGAGATAATGAGGAAGGAATGAAAGTCCAAAACATATTTCGTTGCTCTTTAGTACGAGCTTTGCGACAACTGCAGCTGCTGCACACATTAATTGGTTTATCCCAGCAATAAATGTTTCCAAAATGTACATATGTATCTGAAGTTGTTTTCTCAAAGATTTGTTTAAGATGTGTCCTTAATGATACCTTTTTCCATATAAAAACTAAGTGCACTAGTTACCTCTGTGTGTGCACTTTATTTAAACAACCTTACAGTTTCAATTAATTTTCTTATTATTTCGTATGCTAATAATGTGTATATTCAGGTGCAATTTCTATATGTATAGAGACGTATCCGAAATGACACTATTTCACGTCATTCCAAGTGGTGGTAGTGGTAGTGGTGGTGTTCAATGTTGTCTTTTGAACAGTATAACAGTGTGTGTAATTCGATTCGAAGACACACCGTATTTATTACATTACCAAATGAAATTGTCGTTCGGATCTTGTGAATAAACAATATTGGAATTATCTGAGAACTTACTATTGATAGCTTGTAGTAGGCAAGAAAAAATGGAAAGAGATATTTTGTTTTTATGGACATTTTCGCATATATTAATATGAAGGACATTTTAAAATTAAAAAAAATAATCACAGAACTTGCATATCTAAAGAGTTAAAAAAAGGAAAGAAGATTATAGTATGTCATAATGTCATATGAGGGAATAGTTAATAAATGTATTGCAAGCAGTATAGCAGATAGTTCTGAAGGGAACCATCATAGCAGCGGCAGCAACGACAACAGCAAAAACACTCAGAACAACATCGCCAGCTGTAGCAACAGAAGGAACGACATCATACCGAAATCGCTAAAATAGTAGATGTGTTAAAGCTAGACAAAAAAAAAACACAGGCACACGTTTTTTACATGTTACCTCTCAAACATATATATGAGTGAATGTCATAAAACTAAATAACGTTCCTTAGCTGCCAATCTAAACCAAGAAATAGTAGAAAAAATAACTTTTGTGCATTAGAAAAGATGGAATTGCAGAGAATTTAAATTCACAAAAATTAGCGGACCTCTCCGAATTTTTTTCTTTTATTTCATTTTATATTTTTTTAATTTTATCTTATCTAGTTTCAGCTCACAAGCTGTGGCCTTGATGGGGCAATGCCATTTGGTTTTGCTACATAATTTTACTTCACAAATGCTTGTTATGATTTGACATTGGGTGCATGAGAGAGTTTGGTGCAGCTGTCCTCATCTGTACCTCTTGCCACGAAATTGGTTCATCTGGGACACTTGACAGGAAGATGTCCAGCTTTATTTTGAAGACACCTACATCCATCACTTGAAGGTCTCTCAGGTCTCCCGTGAGGATACTGAAAAGCTGTGGACCTTTGAAGCCCATGCTATTGTAGTATCTTGTCCTACATCTTGATGGCAAATTTGGAGTCCTTGGCACCATGCAGTGGCGCCCAGTTCTCGTATATGTTTAACTCTCGATGCCAAAGTTTGGGACAAAAAAAAAAGAAAAGAGACGAGAAGAAAAGAAAATATGGCTATACCGTTTGCACATTCAACATGTACACTCCGTTAAAATATATACTGGAATTTCTGAACAATACCTATGCATTTATGTCCTACAGATTAGTAGAAAGTAACACAAGAATACCGACCAAATATATGTAGATATAATTCGGTGACTAGTTGTCAGTTTTGTACTGTGGTTTGTGTGTATGATTAAAACATAAATAACAATAAGCAATCTGTGGTTAAGGCGAGTCAAACGGATATGAAAGATTTGTTGATGCTTAAAGACGCAAAACCATACCAGAAAAGTTCATAAAAGGAGACGTAGAGATAAAGCGAATGAGATTCATGATACAGGACAAAATAACTCGTTGCTACATTTGCTAGAGAAACAACTTGCTCAGTGCCTCTTTCTGTAAACAGCTGTGAAATCTTACCATGAATATAAGAAATGAAAATAACGAAGCTTACTTTAGACAGCAAAAAATATAGCAGCTGCAAGTTTCCAGAAACCATCAATCAAAACTACGAAAATCTCAGCAGAAATCACTTTACGCTCAGAATTATACAATGCAAGCAAAGTAAACAACGCATTTTCTAAAAGTATTTACCAGTAAGAGCACCACAGCACCATCGTTTATTCAAAAGAGAAAAATAATTCTTTTCAACAAAGTATAGATTTGACCAAGAAAATGCAAAAAGAAAAACAATGAACATAAAACAAAAACAAAATGGCGAAATGTATCAATTTTAGAAAAACAAAACTGGGATCACCTTCTCAGAGATATGAAAAGATGAGGAAGAGAACAAACAACGGATACACAAGTTTTTCGAAAATCTCTCTGAAAGCTAACAGATAGTATCTCTTATGTGTTGGGGTGATGGTTATTCCGTTGAAATAATTATACAAATGAAGTTCGATTTGGAATAAATGCAGCATGCATTAGATATATTGTTTGTAAAAGAATTAAGACACTACAACTCACTTAAATAATTCTAATTACTGTTGGATATGTGGATATTTCTCAACTTCATACAGCTCGAAAATATCAACCAGTGCCTTTTCCGTATCCAACACAACATTAGGAACGTTTGCAGGCAGATAAAAACTTGAAACCAGCGATTTTTCATGTTTATTTCTTTGAATTACATGTGTCATTAATTATTGTTTACGAGAATGTAGTATTTTTTTATTATTTATTTCCACACACATTTTTTAATGTTTTGTATAACATCTGTCATTTCTTCCTTTCTCTTTATATACCTTAACTATAACAACTCACAGCTATCTTTGAAAACCCTGGATTGACCACACTTCGTATGTTTCGGTAACGCCTGGAACTCCTGTGGCTAAGAAAAATGATTATTACGTATAACTAAAAAATTAAAAGATCATCATCATCATCATCATCAACATCATGATCATGATGATCATCATCATCATCATTACCACCACCATCATCATCATCGTCGTCATCATCATCATCATCATCATCGTCGTCGTCGTCGTCGTCGTCATCATCATCATCATCATCAAGTTTCTTTGCCATTTAAGTGTGCACATACTCTACCAGAGCATTTTTTCAGATGATATTGTATACAGTAATTCCTCGAGCATCGTGTGTGTTACGTTGGAAAACTGCCCGCGTTAGGTGAAAATCTGCGAAGTAGAAAGTGTTCTGTACAGTATGTTTTGTTTTTATCATTTTTGTAATTTGCATATATTTATTTTATTGTAAATGCCAAACAACACCACGGAGGAATCGCCCTAAGCTTAAATAATAAACCACAATAGGTGAACAGCGGTAAATCGACGTTTGGCGAGGGATTACTATATATATATATATATTTGTTTTTGTTTCTGTTACAAGAAACGTTTTACAATCAATATATGTCCTCATGATTGACATATTGTTGAAAGGACTAAGAACACAGAGACAATTTTCGATTCTTTTCGCAAGCCTCTTCACACTTGAGGAAATGTACACTTACTGGGGCTAATATTCAGTCTATATTCCCCATTCATAATATGTCAGTCATCGAATTGACTTGTATTGTTATTTGCACAATCGCCGAAGTAATCTGCAATACATATATTTCTGCAGGTAGCACTCTCACATAACTAATTTTCATTAATTAATGCACAGACCTCCCAAAGATTTCTGCAGTTGGAATCATCATTCACTTGCATATTTTGCATTAAATGTAATCAACTCGGTTAAAATTTCTGTGTTGACGGTACCAACAACCACAGCAAATACGATCAATGGAATTCTTGAAATATCTCTATGTACGGTGGAATTATTTATATTGTACTAGCATTATGACCCGCGTGGCCGGGTCATAGTGCTAGTTTGGTATAAATTTGTTAAATTAAAAATTTGAGGTAATAAAACATACAATGACATATTAAAAAGACGAATTAAAATTCCAGAGAAAAATACATAGAAGATAAATATACAAATTTACAAAAATACATAAAAGTCCATCTACGTTTCGGAGATGCGCCAATTAATATGAAACACATCATATATTTAAAATTGACACTCCCCTCGTCAGGATGCTATTTACACACAACACATAGTGCACGGAAACAAATGCACAATTACATACCAGCTACATGAGAAAGACCAGACATTACGTGCTCCCTAAAATTCTCATAGATAATGAATGCTACTTTATAAGCATATAATTCAATCTAGCAGCTATAGTAAATGGCATGCGCACAGCTCTATCTGGACTAATTCACTTCTACACTCAATTAAATTTTTAATCTCTTAATTTCTCCTATTCATGCAACGTCACATATTCGAGTTCAAGTCCTTGTTACATTTTATACTAATTGCTATTTTTTCTTTTAATTGTTATATTACGGTCTAATTACCATACTTTAGTTTATTTTAATTACCACTTACTATATTTACTATATTTAATGCAATTGTTATTATTACCTCTAACTTTTATTGCTATTTTTATTTCTAAATTTCTTATGGAATGTCGAGTTGATCTTATGCGTACAATATATTTGTATATGGTGTGTATATATTAGTTTATATTTCTAAACGTCGGGCTTTATATCTGTTCTGTAGATATAAATGAAAATATGAATATATGTATGTGTTTGATCTTTCTGTGGATTTTGTAGTGCTCTTGTAGTTGCTACTCGCATTGCCTCCCCTCGGATTAAAAAGTGTATACAGATCATTTGAGCACTACTATTCCTGTCTGTTACATATTTTGAGCGTTGTTGTCACTAACGATCTCAAGATATAACTTTATATTTTGTAATATATATATATATATATATAATCAAAGCAATTAAGATTCAAGTAAATTCCAATGAATTTACTTGAATGTGGTACTTAACTTAGATGCACCAGAAAAACTATATGGTGTTATCCATATAGTAATGTGGGGTGATTATAAACGAGAAAGAAGCAATTGTAATAAAGCCTGTCTTTGTATGAAACAATTGTACTAAAAACTAATCCATTCTTGTTGCTTCTTTCTCGTATATATATATATATATATATATATATATATATATATACATCCATATACATACAATAGAGAGATGTTTTTGTTTCACTTTTAACACGTAATACTGAAATAGTGGAGAAGATATTGTATTACTGTGGGCTCGCCCTAGGCAAGAAGTTGAACATTTGGTTTGCCGATGACACTTCTCGCACCCTAAGTAAGGCATGTGTAAAATTTGAATGAAATTGGTTGTGTAGTTCTCAAGTTTTAGGGAAACACACAGACAGACACACATTCTCAGTTTTATATATATAGAAATGTTCGAGTAATATTCAATCTGATGATACAACTCATGCACCATAGGTTTTGAACCTATAATTTTCTATTGTTCCTTCGATGCAGGTGTGTTTCTGATCTAATCTATATCATAGTTTATTTATTTGTTAACCGTTGAGACATTGGAGGAGTCTCTTTGAATATGTCTTGTTAAATCTCTTGAGTTCTCTATGATACACCTATTTAATTCTTTCATATAACATGTATCTACTATATATACAGTGCACGTGCGCAGATTTGTAATTGTTTACGCTTTCCGAAGAAATCTCTACGTGGATTAATAATTTGTGATAATTGTTGCTGTGTTTCATTTAAATATTGATTTTAAAAATGTAGTTGCACAGGTGGTTGTTGGGAAGTAAATAATCCAACTGTAAATGACATACGTTTCTTTCTCTTTTTATCTTTTATCTTTTACTTGTATCATTCATTAGGCTGCGGCCATGCTGGTGCATGGGATTACCGAATTTTAGTCGAACCACTAGACTCTGGTACGTAGTTTTTTTTCAGCCAGGTACTTATTCTATCGGTGCGTGCATGTTAAATTTTCCATGAAGTATGTTCATAATACTGTTTAATTCGGCTCTATATGGTGCAAGATACGCAAGACAAAAATCGAAAAACAAAAACTTCAGAGCGAAAATCACTACATTTCCAGTTTATTTTATGCATTTTACAATAATGTTTGCCACATTCTTTGGCATTTAACAACATTCAATTTGCCTTCCATTATAGCATGCTAAATGTTGCAATCTCTATAATTACTGGAGTTAATCTATACCACTACCGTGACTCAAAGAAACGTTAATGGAGAAGTACTTCATCACGATTTCTTACTCCGCCCGCTAAATATGGATGTTCTCTTTTTGCAGGTAGGCCTATATTTTTGCTTATCAGGTAGGCCTATATTTTTGCTTATTTTTAACGTAAAAGTTTAGTTTTAGCATAGTTCAAAGAGAGACGAAAGCTATATGCATATATTTATATATACATACACGTTAGTGTGGAGGTGAGTAATTAAAGTGTATATCTAATTAATGAATATGTATGATTGCGTAATGTGCGGACAATCATTGAGCAAGTTTTGGTGTAAAAGAAAGCGAATGTACGAAGAAGATAAACAAATGATATATATATATATATATATATATATATATACACAAACATACACACACGCTCATACACACACACATCTATACATGCATACATACAGAAACGTCGAAAGACAAGAATGAATGTCCAGCCCCACATTGGTGGATAAAATTTCTTTATTCAATCATTATGTCTACCCTTGATTTCGTATTAAGACAAATTTCGTGCCTTAACGATATTTCAATCCGATCACACAGAGAAATTATGTTCCATGGATTAAAAACACATGCACACACACACACACATACACACACGCACACACGCGCACATACGCACAAACGTACACACATACAAGTATATATATATATATATATACACATACACACACACACATATATATTCATATATATATGAACAAAACATTTACGTGTGTTTATGTATGTGCATATATATATATATGTATAGATGTGTGTATATATATATGTATATATATATATATTTACAAATATATATATATGTAGCTATATATATAACTATCAATATAAGATATATATATATATATATATATATATATGTATATATATATATATATATATATGTATATGTATGTATATATAGATTACGATATATATACATACACAAACACACATATATATATATATATATACATGTATATATATTTATATATGTATGTGTGTGAGAGAGAGATAGATAGATAGATAAAGATATATATACAGGCACAAACACGCACAAACTCACACACACAGACACACATATATATCATGATTAATTTTTAGCTGGTGCAAACTAAATCTCTCTTGTATTAGGCTGCGAAATGTTATATTTGACATTAAACAACGATTCCTGATGTTATCTTCTACAACATGTTTTCAACTGTGTGTGAGGTTATAGAAAATAGAGCTTCCACAGACTAATTAAAATATGCTAGTATACATTTAAATAGTGTCTAACAGTTTAGGAACTTATCTGATGACTGTTAGTTGCCTCAGAGCATTGCCTCCGTTCAGATTTGTTGATTGATTATTGATTTATTTTATTCAAGTGAATGTTGATGTACAAATAGGATATTTAAACTAGTTGTCATGAGTTCTACGAGATACTTGTTGTAACTCTATACTCTTTTATGTCTTCCCTCTTAGAAAATGAGGTAACTTGAGATAATCTGACCTTCCGAGAATAGAAATGTACGAGCTACGAGCAAAATTCCGAAGCCTGGCGTTCTGAGAAAGAAAAAGATCAAGGATAGAGATCTGAGCGAATCCTACAGAGAGGACTCTTATTTCATTATATGGAGCTTGAAGTTAATTGTGAGACCCTGCGTAGTGTTACAATGAGACTAATCACCTTAGAATAGAATTGGATAGAGCACTATCCTAACTTTTTGTCTAAAATACATTGAAAGAAATATTAAAATGACGAAGAAAATTCCAATACATTAAATACACACATGCATATTTGATAGCATCACCAAGTTTGTAAATAGATCTGGCAGTTTCGATGATGTCATTTTTGTAAGTAACGGGTGCGACATGTTACAGCTATTAGGTATCGTAAGGTAATGTTGAAGTATAATGTATGTGTGTGTTTCTGTGTGAGACCACATGTGGATCATTGGCGATTTTTTTCTTCCGTCTTCCTTTTGTCCTGGAATTTCTTCCATCTACTGTTGCTGACGACGAGCTTCCCTCGAAACGTAGAAATCGTTACCTGAGCGCCTGCTAATATTTCGCATGCCCTACATCATCGTGTTGTTGTTTTTTCTACTTATCTTTGTTTTTCGTTTTTTTTTTTGAGGGAGTGGGGATTGGATTATATACATATTTATACAGGGTGTCCCCAAAAGTTACTATACTCTTTCTTATTTTTCTATTTCGTTTCAGGTATCATTCCGAGAGCCGTGAGTCCATCAGCATTTGACACCTTAGACTTTGATGTTTTTGTAAGTGTATCATTCCCTTCCCCATACCACCACCTTTGTAGAGTTTCGTTCATGTTCGTTAATTCAGCTGGCTTTGATTCTCCCGAAATTCGACAATTATGTCGGTATATCCGACCAGAGAAATGAAACATAGGCTCATCGCTGAGCCATAAGTTTTCCAAGTCGTTTTGGTAATAGTGGAGGAGTGCTACACACATTTCCACACGAGCATCAAAATCATCTAGTTGAAGCATTTGAACAACATGAAGTCGGTATGGCGAGAGCTTTATCACTCTCCGAAGCATCCGCTGAATCAAAGTTTTGTTAATGCAAAGTTCGAGTGCAATCCTCCTCATTGAATTCTCTGGCTTTCGCGAACACCTGCTACAGGAGTTCGGCGTTTACTTTAGTGATGGTTGTAGCATGCTACCG
>NC_043003.1:74969461-74984461 GCF_006345805.1 Octopus sinensis | reverse complement strand
CATATATATAGTTATTCATTTCTATTTCTTTAATTATCTGTGTATTTATTATGTTTGCAGGATCCACTATCGTCATATGTTGTGGTGTGTGCTATTGCTCCATTCTAGTTTTCTATTCAGGCTAGGTTTATTTTCTATTATATGTGTAGCTTCTGTAATTTGTCTAATTGTTGCATCTGTTCTATGTGTGGACAATATCTTAATCTCTATGTTATTGATTGATCCCCCGTGTTCTTGTTCGGTGTGTTGGTACAGAATCGATGAGCTTTTACCTTCCTTGAGTTGTCTCCAATGTTCATTCACCCGCTCTCCAATGCTTCTTGCTGTTTCCCCTACGTATGTTACTGTCTTGTTACTGCATCGTCCCTCTATACATCTTATACTATAGACCACATTTCTGGCTTTACAGTTGTTTGTGGGCTAAATCTACATACAGTGCAATAGTTATCCGTACAGAGAGTTCTACTAAAAGGATAGGTTCTACCAATTATAGATCTGATAGGGTTGCCTGGCTTTTCAACAACCTTAATTCTTAGTTTAAGTTTATCTAGGTTCCTTCTAAAGCGGTACGCCAGTTCACCTCCAGGGGTGGTGTCAACGAACATGACACTCTGGTATTTATGGCTATCATACCAAGAGTTGGCCTTCCCTATTTTCTTTTTGTCCTTTCTATAGTGTTCCATGACTTGTTCCTATAGAGTGGGCAAATCCCATTCCTATCATTACATAATATATTATGAAATGTATATATATATATATATATATATATATATATATATGTTACACCCTCAAGCCGACCAAAGCCCTGTGAGCGGTTATATGTCGTATATATGTGTATATTTGTGTGTGTATGTGTTTGTACCCATACTATTGCTTCAAAATCGTTGGTGGCCTGTTTATGTTACCATAACTTAGCGGTACGGCAAAAGTACTCGTAGTATAGGCACTAACCTTCTTGCTACTACTGATAGGGAAGATGACGATAACAGGGTGGTTACAATGATCAGTATCTTGTGGATACTAGGATCATTGAAACGATGAAATATGGTGAAATTTTCTGTAGTTGAAAATTTGTAAGTGATGTTCTGAGTGCTAGCAATGTTGTGAGTGATGTTCATTGTGCTAGCAATTATAATGATACTCAAGGTTACGACTCCGGTTATAATTTTACAAATGCTGCCTTCTACTGGCATTGCTAAAGATATTGATACAGTTGATGTTTATGATAACAAACATAATGATGGTAACCATGAAAATATTATCAATACCAAAGCAATGATTATCGTTAAGAAAAACTGAACGGTAATGCTTAACACATGAGTTGCTTAGATTATGCAAGCTTATCGTAAAATACTTTCCATGCATGGTCATTTCATATATTTGTATACAAAATAGGACATTGACCAATGCTTCCAACATCTATTAAATCGGTGCTTTGTAATTTTATGAAGATACCATGTGTACGAAGATGCCACTGCTGTCTGTATCGCTTTCAGTAGCTGATAGAAGCTACGGTGTTCATGTACTTGATAATAATTGCCATGATTGATGATGATGATGATGATGATGATGATGATGATGATGATAATGACCATAATTATCCTCCTCATCAGCAGCAGTAGAAAAACAAGCATCACCTCGACCACCATGAGCAGCAGCAAGAGTAACAGCAGCAGTAACATGCCGATGTTATTTCCGTTGATTATTGAATATCCATGAATCCTGGCTACCGCTACTTAAATATAATGTTTACGTAAATCATATATTCTTTTCTGCCACCTTGTTCTGAATCTGTTATTTTGGTGCATGGTTGTATTAGAATGGCTTAAGGGGTGATGTTTCATTGATACACGTTACAACAAAATATATCTACAACCGTTTAAGTAACTGCACGTGTAAACCACTTTCTTATATATTATGTTTGTGGAAGAAAATGAAGGATCAGTTGGTGAAGTTTCAAATCCCGGTCATGTTTTCGTCTGCAACTAACAACCTTACACACCGGCTTATTGTAAATGTATCATATAGGAAACGTAGAGATATGTTCAATAACAGAGGGTACTAAATGATCTTGCAATCTGTTTCATCCGTTCCATCTATAATACTCATGACTCATTGGTTTTGTGATGCATTTGTTTCGAATCAAGTAGTTTACAACTGAACAGGAAAGTTGTTGGTAAGTCTATACAGCTATGGGTGTCTTAGTAGCAAAATTAATGTTTAGCATAACGTTTACTATCAGTCCTGTGCAGCATTTATAATGCGTGTAAACTTCCATTTTGCACTTAAAGCCATATCTTTCTGAAGAATTTGTGCGGCAAGATTTATTGAATTATTAGAAATCCATATTTGCTCCTTAGGTTTATATGATTATGTCTTGCTATTGTGTACAATATGTACAATCATAATACAGAAACCTTTTTGAAAGAAAGAACATATTTTAGAAATGAAAATGCGCTCACCTCTCTTGTATTTACAGTAAATTGTAATGTAATTCACACGGTATAATTAGAAGATATATTATTCCAAATACTTCAGCAGATACAAAGGAAAAGGATCCGATAGTAAGTGATGAAAAGATATATCCGTTACTAATCTCCTGGTGAAATAGTTTCAAAACTGAATATAATGTATTACTGAAATAATCAATAAAGAATATCTAACTAGATACGTCATTAGAATTTACAGCTTATCTATATATTTACATACGGCAAACTTTCGTTGGAACGAAGCGTTCTGTTACTCGTATATGTAATTGCCAATAGCGCAGCGAGCTGGCAGAATAGTTGACAATGCGGACAAAATATTTAGCGGTATTTCATCCGTCTTTGCGATCTGAGTTCGAATTCTGCCAAGGTTTATCTTGCTTTTCATGATATCTGGGACGATAAAATAAGTAGTAGTTGAGTAGAGGGTACGATTTAATTGACGTAGCTCGATCTCCGAAATAGCTGCCCAATATGTAAATGTCCACACACACACACACGCACACACACGCATATATATATATATATATATATATATATATATATATATATGTTTCCACAGATATATAGGCTCATACGTTTACATATATACATACATTCATACACATATATATGTATGTTTGTATATACATAGATATGTGTACATATCTATATGTATATATATATTTTACTATATTATATCCTTCATAATCTGCGTATATACTATATGTGTTTCTACGTACATAATAGATATATAGTGTAATTTATTATGCACAACATCGTTAACAGCAGCACAGACAATGATACAAGTATAAGATAATGCAATACGGACCAGGCATTTGAGAAAAGAATACAAGTTAAAACTGGAGTATATAAAATATAAATATATATATATGTCTTTTACCTCTTTTATTTGTTTCTGTCGTTAGACTCCGAGCATGCTGGAGTACCACATTGACGAATTTTAGTCCAACTAATCGAAGCGATTACTTGTTTGCTTTTAAAGCCTGGTTTGCTTTTAAAGCCGTCGATGCTTCTGCCGAACCTCTGAGGTACTAGGACACAAACACTTCAACAGCAGTTGTCAAGCGTTGGTGGGGGACAAGGACAGACACAAATACACTCACACACACACACACACATACATATATATATATACATATATATGTATGCTTATATATATATATATATATGTGTGTGTGTGTGTGTGTGTGTGTGTGTGTCTCTCTCTCGCTCTCTCTCTCTCTATATATATATATATATATATATATATATATATATATGGTGGTTTTAGTTTCCGTGTACCAAATCCATTCACGGGTCGTACAGAGGCTATAGTAAAGGCTACAGCCGACGGTGCCATGCAGTAGAACGAAATCCGGAACCAAGTGGTTGGGAAGCAATGTCTTTACCACACAGCAAAACAAACTTTGTAGGATTGTAAATCGGAATTACGGTAGGTAGGATATCATCACATCAATAGAATTAGTATTAAAAGCTGAATACTTCATGTGAGTCCTTATAAAAACTGTTGGAAGTTTAAATTTAGAGAAGTAGCATCACAGAATTTGACTTCCTGTAAAGGTATACAGGTATGGGAACAACAATTGAAAGCAATTACAGTTTATTAGATAGAAATGGCATTTGTGACAGTAAATGTACTGTAAATTTATTTATAAGTGCATACGTAAATGTTTAGGGAAGATTAATAAATGATATGTTTAGACATGCAATCTGGTGTAGAGAGGTCAATGTGACACAGATTTTGTTTCTCCATTCATACAAATATAGACACCAATGCATACACACACACGCAGCATGTACACGCATAATATAATATAATCGATAGAGTAGATGTTTTTTTTATATATATATTTTCCTCGAATACTGAAAATGCCTTTAAGCAATGAAAAAAACAAAATGCCGGAAAAGATAACTTCTGGCAATGGCTGGCATGTTATGTAATACGAAACCGAAGTAGCATTTTTATTATACTTTGTAAAATCATTGCAAAAGCTAACCGAATTCTGCTATCCACAATAAAATCTATATATATAAGGCTGCTAACTTTCTTGCATTCATATATCAAAATTCTCATATGGATTCATGCTACAAAAAATAAATAAATAAATAAAATAAAATAAAAATGGAAAATGCCCACCATGTACTTTTATTGACGTCTTTAATCTATATCCGAGTACAATTGAAGAATTGGTAATGTCATTCTGCTCCATCAAAGAAATGACGTGAAGCGTAATGTTTGCGAGTAAAGTTAAAATGATAAAGAATAATTCGGCAAACTTCGGAAAATGAGGAATTGAGAGCTAGCTACGTTCATTAAAACTATAACG
This sequence comes from Octopus sinensis, assembly GCF_006345805.1. NCBI lineage: Eukaryota > Metazoa > Mollusca > Cephalopoda > Octopoda > Octopodidae > Octopus > Octopus sinensis. The sequence goes on along the minus strand of NC_043003.1, from coordinate 74,979,645 downwards.
CACGGTATGTTCATTTTAATATTGCTAGTAACAGCATTTGGGATACAGAACCGGACATTTGAAACAATATGCAAACTTGCTTATATGTACATATGTAACTGCTCAGTATGAGCAACTGGGATATAATGCTGAATATTTCAAAAAGGTACGAGGCCTATACAACAACTTTCTAAGTATACCCGTGTAGAAATGCCTCACACTAGTCAATACTCATATGGTATCAAAAGTAAAATGCAGTCGACAGTACAACTACGCAGGAGAAATGAACCTGAATTCACGAGAAGCAATATTATTTAATACGTAGATTCCAACGTTTATTTGCGTGTAAATATGTGAGTGTTTTTTTACCTCTTTAATCCTATATATATATTCAAGTTTATTGACTCTGTTCTGCGCCTACTAATGGATTGCGGAAACTGATTGTTATCAAACACAGACATATCAACTACTAAATTCGCTGAGCAATGTGAAATAGACACGCCTGAATAAACACAGAACTTTTTGAAACATTTAACTACCATTTTATCTATCAGTAATTCTAAGTGCTATGAAATAGGTCAGCCTATTCAAATCTAAGCTTCGTTCCTCACTAATATCTACCTAAATTATTCCATCATCATCATCATCATCATCATCCTCCTCTTCCTCCTCCTCCTCCTCATCATCATCATCATCATCATCATCATCACCATCATCGTTGCTGTTGCTATTGCTATTGATTTGTCTATCCTTGCTGCAGTTATTATTATTGGTATAGATATTATTTTAATATTATCAATAGTAATGTTAGTGCTATATTTTATTTGTTTGACACAAACATACAATATTCTCATAGATGCAAACACACACATCGTTGTCTACAAAGATAAGCGCTCGTATGTGTCAGCGTGTGTGTGTATGCGTGTGTGTGTGTGTGTGCGTGTGCGTGCGTGTGTGCTTGTATGCCTACACACACACACACACACACATACAAAGATATATAAATTCACTTTTGTATGAGTGTGCATATTGAAGATACGTACAATAACTTTTAATTCAAATCTGTGAAGTTAAGGTGCTATTTAGGCTAAATTTATTTTATCAGATGCATGTATTCCCTATTTGTCTTCTATATTTAGTTCGGAATAAGAACTTTGTAAAAATCAATAGTGTAAGATCTTTAGATCTTTCTGTCTTCGTCCATTATGTGCATTTTATACATATCTCCTTGGAATAGACGTTAGATAATCTCTCAATGTAACCGAAAAAAATATCTAGTCATAAAGACCTGGGAATAGAAATCACGACCAGATAATATACGAATAAGGATTTCGGGAATGATAAATCAACATGCGTTTAAGTACATAACCGACATCAGAGGATGTAAAGAGCAAGTATGCAACAACATAGGAAGAACTATAATAAGTCGTCCTTCACTAATCCAATGGGTATTTTCTACGAAACGTACATTTCAAAAAAAAGAGTATAGTCACATCACACACATCTGTTATATGTACGTCTTTAAAACATGGTACGAAGCTGCTACTGGTGCTATTATTATTATTATTATTATTATTATTATTATTATTATTATTATTTATTATTATTATTATCATTATTATTATTTTTTTTTTTTATTATTTTCTTCAGGTTGAGTAGCCCATCCCGCTCAAAAGGTCCCTGAATAAGGATTGTTTAAGGATGTTAAAAGAACCACCCGTGTTTCCAGAGGTGAATTATTCATTATTATTATTATTTATTATTATTATTATTATTATTATTATTATTATTATTATTATTATTATCATTATTATTATTATATTCAGTAATCGTATTTTTATCAATAACTTTGACTGCACTACCGAGCGCAACTGAGGGTGCCTTGAGCAAATGGTGTCGCTTTTTTGCGAAGCTCCTATTTTTACTGTATTGAGAGTGTTTTATGTACGATATGTGTGGTTCCTAATAGTGCTAACTTCTGTATGTTATATATACTTCTTAGTCCTGATATATTTTTTATGTATTTGTCTGAATATTTTTTATCCTAATATGAGAGGAATTGTTTCTATTTTTAGGCACCATATTCGAGTTACCTCTATTTCCAGGGCTTTGTACTTTGAAAGTTTCTCCGTTTCATTCAGAAAATAATTTCTTCGGTTGGTATGGATACCTCGATTAAAAGCATTTTTTTCTTGATGATCTCTGTCAACGATATCCGGCCTATTATTATTATTGTCAATGATATTAATACGCACTGCTGTTATTGTACGTACGTAACTGCGGTGTGTGGAAAGGTGGGAGATAGGAGGATAGAGAAGAAAGAGAGAGAGAGTGATAGAAAGAGAGAACGAATGAGAGAGAATGAGGGGGAGTGAAAGAAAGAAATTGAGACAGAGATAGTGGTTGGTGATGGCGTTCTTTTGATGTTTTAAAATTTTATTACATCAGAAGTAAAGTAGATACATAGAACGAAAAAAAGTTGATACATATAAATATATATATATATATATATATATATATACATAATACGTTGTTAAATCAAAAGTGGGAGACAAGAGGGAAGAAGAAGTGACAGAGAAAGTGAGGAACTGACAGAGACAGTAGATACATAGATGAAAAGAAAAGTTGATAATACACAGATATTGTTAAATCAAAGACAAATAACTACAACAAATATTAGATGTCACTTTCACTTTTCATTACTACACGACGATGAAATTAACTCGCAAGTGGCTGAGTACCCCACAGTTATGCATTCCTTTAACGTAGGGAGATTCTGCCTTGAGATATGGACCGTTTTCTTTTCTTTCATTCTTTTTAAAAAATTGCACTCCGTCGGTTACAACGACGAGGTTCCTGTTTTTCTACTCATCGGGACACTCTGCTCATAAAATTAATACGCAGGTGGTAAGTACAACCCAGACATGTATTACATAAGATAGTTCTCAGGGAGATTCAGCCTCATACAGTTACAAATGTTTTTTATTAGCAGAATGTACTGCAGCAAGGTGAAGTAGAGAACCTCGCTCAAGAGCACAGCGCACCGCAGGAAATCGTACTCAAGCTTTTACGATCATGGGCTGAATACCCCTAACCACTGAACCAAGCACCTTCATTCGCTTAAACGTAGAGAAAGGGAGTGAAGCAAAAGAAACAGAGAGAGGAGAGCATCAGTCATTTACAATGAAAATTAAACTGAAATGCGATCTTTTCTAGCTTCTTTACTTTTAACAATGAAGTAAAAGTAAGACATTTAGTAATGAATAGAGGGAAAGTCATTTAGTTGTTTACGTTTTTATTCTGGGTGTTACAGAATTTATCCATTGTCTGCGCTTGATCCTGTCATACACATAACAGTAAAAAGGAACGGTTGAAGAAACGGTTAATTTCATAAATTATAAAGCGGCCCATTCAGAATCACCGATCAATGGACTTTATATATATTCGATATGAACGTGTATACATATCAATCATATGCTGCAGTATAGTGAGCCACTACGAAAACAAAGCTGCAAGCAAGGTCACATCATAACCAGCAGAACTCTCCGTCCATATGAAGCGAAATATTATACGTTCCGATCACATCAGACCATAGTACCAAAAGAAGTAATTTATTAAAAATTTTCACAAGACGTTCCTCTAGTCCTAGCGAATTTTAGTGTGACCGACAACAAGATTCAAGATATTTTCATATGTTCTCTGTGTGTGAATCTGCAGACAGACGTCATAAACATCATAGAATTTGCTCTAGAAACACCAAGCAATCCACTTAATATGATTCATCCCACAGGTTTTACAAATGCATCTTCACTTCGGTTGTAATTTCGTTGACTATCTGTCCTGTCAAATACCCCAACGGTGTAATCGTTCATAGCAGCTGTCTAATTCCTCTAATGCTTGTTGGATTCCCCCCAATAGCCTAAACTTGTGCAATTCATCAAAATCCTAACCATAAAGAAGAGTAAAATATGGCAGCGTTTTTGAAGTTTAGAACGTGTAACTAGAAAGATTTCTGATGTAGAGCCAAAGTTATTTCAGGTCAGGCACTGCTGAACGTTGCATTTATTCAGATTATGGAAAAAATTCAGAAGTAACCCCAGTTGAATATCTCATATATTTTAGTTTGAGCTACATTCATTCACGGGATATAGCACATATATATGACTTTGCGCGACCTCAAATAACAAAATACTCCATCCATTTGTTATTCAATTTACTAAAGCATTTAACATTTACTGCGTTGAGCAGACTTACTGAGCGCCACACTTCTACTAATTCACTCTCTTTAACCTCCTTCTTTTGCAGCGTTATTACTCTGCGGTTCATTCTAATATTTCCAACATAAGAACAGTGAAAGATATCGTATTGCTAAAAGCGACACGAATGTCACCAAGAAATTTCAAGATTCAAAGAAATGTAATTCATAAAGAAAGAGAAAAGAGAAATTTAATTTGTTTACTTCCCTTAGTATTCATCACATATAATTGCATTACATTTCATTATTACTAAATTTGTTCATAAATTTCATTAGGTTTTCAATTTTTCTTGCTAATAGACCGAATTGTCAAGTCTCGTATAATATGAAGCATTCAACGCCGCTTGTGTTTCTATGCCTATATTTATAGTTTATTGTTTATGGCAAAATCAAGAAATAAACTAATATAATTCATTTATATGCCAAGGAGAAATTAATTTGACACTTGCTTCAGTAAGATGTGTTACTAAACGTCTCTTTATTATATATGTGCAGAGGTATGCGTCCATATGCATGTAGTAAGAAAACACACAGATAACCACATGCACAATCATATAGATATGTTAACATGAGGATGTATTTGTGTGTACGAGTACATATACATGCATGTATGTGGGTGTGTGTTCGTGCATATGTATTTATTCGAATATGTATATATATATATATTATATATATATATATATATATTATATATATATATATTCATAAATATATCTAACTACGTATACAGACGCAACACACGCACAACACACACAAAACACACACATATATGCATACACATTCGCATTCTCAGGCAAGTACGTTCCCACACCCGTAGCAACAAACCTGTCACATACATGCAGACACAAAAACTAAGTTAAAGAAACGCATATTTATACACGTTTGTGTGTGATTGTGCATAGAAAAATATTAATTTATATATAATAGGACAGTTATATAGATAAATACGTGCATATATATATATATATACACTTACTATCTATGTACCTGTTCTATATAACGTTATTCTATGTACATGCATGCGCATAAGTATATATATATATATATATTTGTAAAAAATGAACTTCGAAAATGCTGCTGTATTATACAATTTTTAATTTTTATATATACATTATAACATGTTTCAGTTCCTGAAATGAACCTTATCAAAAAAAGTTATATATAAAAAGAGACAGCTCATGCCGTCAAACACAAGAAATTCATTTATAATACACAACGGAGTCAGACATCTTAAAGTTCATGTATAGTTGATATATAGTTCATGTATAGTTGATATATAGTTTGAAGTATATGTTCAAAGTGTTCGATGCAGTGGCCCACGGTGGCGATACGTATTCAATACAAAAAACAGATCAAAGTGGTGGAAAGCGGTCAATACAGAAGTTTGATGTTTCCGAAAGAGCGAGGAATTCATTTTTACCTTAAGCAATTGTGATGACCCATGGTGGAAGTTCGCTGGGTGGTTCTAGTGATTTTTTGTGAAATGCTCGGTTTTATAATGCCTGTTAGGTGGTCAATCTAGCGTAGCTTGACATCATCAATGTTTTGACCAATCGTTTCGTTAGGTGGTTTTAATCAAGTGGAACGGGACGTCATCATTATTTTGACCAATCGCTACATTATAACTCCCTCTTGTTTGTTTCCTGTCTTGACCAGTCGCTTCGTTAGTCAAGCATAGCGGGACGTCATCCAGATTCTGCCCAATCACGACTTATAGCTACATTAGATCTGCCCCCTGTCTGTACTTGTTAGGTGACTATTCAAGCAGAAAAGGACGTCATCAATATTCTGACTAATGACTGTCCCCTGTTTGTATCCTGTCCATTCTAGCAGAGCTAGACGTCATCAACTTGTTGACCAATCAGAATCGGGTCTGACCCTTAGCTGTATCGTATGTATCAGGGTCAGATTTGCACGAAATAATTTTTTTCCCTTTTTTACTAAGGCATATTTCCGTCAGAGTGAGTGTCTGTTTGAAGTAGCGGCCGTGGTGAAATTTGGTTCTCCTTTTCGGAAGACTTTTGTTTTAGTATTACTGGCCCAGGGTGTTTAAACTTGGTCTAAATTTTTTTATGAAATATAGTTCTTTATTTTGGCGTTGTGTGAAGGTTGCGTTGTCACTGAATTTATAGAGCGAGTTAGTTGTAAATTTCGGATTTACATTTCCAGCACATCTATCTATGTGTCCGCTGACCGGTATTTTGCGGTAATCAGGGTTTCTAATTTGTGATTTATGCACCGCATCCTGTTACGTAAGCTATTTTTTGTATGGCCTATATACTGCCTATTGCAGCCTGCGCATGTTATGACGTAAATTAAGTTTTCTGATGCGCAGGTGAAGTTTGTTCTAATGGTGAACTGGTGGCCTTGTTCCAGTATAAATTCTGATCCTTCTTTCAAGATGACACAGATTCCGCAGTTGGGCCTTCCACATTTTCTAACTGCTGGTTTTGTGGTTGATGTTGAGTGCAGTGTGGTTGATGTTGAGGGCAATATATATTATATTGTATAGAGGGCATTATTACACATAAATGCCTCACACTAAGAGGGACATAAGTCATTGCTACCAATATATATAAATATAAATATATGCCTCTCTTGAAATATTTGTGTCTGTATGAGTGTGTATGCGTGTCTGTGTGTGCGCGCGTACATGTGGTAATTACTGTGAACAGTTATGTTGAAACATTGTTGTCAAAGAGTGAATAGAGCTTGCATATATATTTCTTACAACAGTTATTGTTATATTTCGATGAGATAAAATCCTTAATGTCTCTGGTTGCAAAGGATAATACCTTTTCCTCAATTTGTGGCTTGTTCAGCATTGATTTGCCTTGTGTAGTTATTCTGTACGTAGTAGCATTTAATGATTTTACAATAGACACATACACACACAAAATGTGTTGTGCTTTCCCCTATACATATGTATACACACACACACACATATATATATATATATATATATATATATATATATATATATATATATATTATATATATAATATATATATATATAGATATATAGAGAGAGAGAGAGAGAGAGAGAGATAGATAGATAGATAATTTGCCAGAATAATAGATAGGTAGAAGAATTGATACTGAATTACAGTGTTTTTGAGATAATATGAAATTCAAGGCATATTGTTCAATGAATATATAATTTCTCTCACTCCAGTTATTAATACATTACAATTTGATATAGATTGCAGTGCAGCATAATTCAATTGGGTTTTCTATTAGATGAACTTTTCTAGACTTTCATAGTTAAACTAGTTTAGCTTTGTGGAAATACATCTGGACTATGTGGACTATATATATGAACTTTTATGTATTTTATCCGTTATAAATGACGGATAAGACCTGAAACTAACGGGTCGTTCATTATGTCGTCCCACATGAGAGATAATAGGGACCGAAACTATTATGTTTACTTCAAGTTACAACTTTCGAATAATAATTACTATATAACATTTAATATTATATGAATCAGCACACAGACACACACAGATGTACTCTTATGTATATGTTTCTTTACTACCCACAAGCGGCTAAACATAGAAGGGACAAACAAGGGGAGATAAAGGGATTAAGTCGATTATATCGACCCCAGTGCGAAACCGGTACTTTATTTATCGACCCCGAAAGGATGAATGGCAAAGTTGACCAGAGCGGAATTTAAACTCAGAACGTAACGACAGACGAAATACCGCTAAGCATTTCGCTTGGCGCGCTAACGTTTCTGCCAGCTTCCCGCATCCTCTTATGTATATTTGTATATCTATAAATGTGTGTTAGTCTCTGAAGTAACTTTCATTACATATTAACGTTATTCGCTATTATGAGTACACTAAAAAGCGTTTAAAACGTTTAACAAATGTTTGACGCTTGCATGTACTTCAGTAAAAGACTGTAAATTTTATTTTAAAGAAAGCTCAAAGTAGAAAAAGAAAGGCTTCACGATTGTTGCTTGAACATAGAGCTGTAAGACTAAGACAAGTAATGTATCGCCTTATTTATAAAGCTCTAATGATCCCGTCAATCTGTAGTCCTTGAATAGCATGAACCCTGTAGAGAAGTGAGGGTATGATATATCCAAATGACCATTAAGCATCTTCAAACAATTATATTGACTACCTAATATTATCTTACTTTTCGTGTTTTTCAGTAACTACATATATATTTAAAACGATAATATGGGAATATTTACGAGAATATATATAGCATAAGAATTCATATCTCCTCCGTATGCATGAATCTGTTTTCATGTTTGTGAGATTTCGGTATGTGTGTGTATATATGTATGTGTCTGTGTGTCTGTGTGTATGTGGAAGGTAAGAGGAACAGTGGTAAAAACGAAAGGAACATATGAGGAAACTGGCAGTGATACTATTCTTGGTGGTGAGACAGAAGTGCGACAGTGAGTGTAGGCTGGTTTTGGAGTGTGTCTATGTTTTGAGAATTACTGGGGTGTGGTGGAGTGGTGTTCGCACGCGTATAAATGCGAGCAAGTGCAAAATCATAGCGGCGGTGGTTAACGAGCCTTCATGTTTATGTGTAAACATTCAAACACACATACACGCAAGCACACACACACACACTTATATAATGATTAATATGTATCATTATATATGTGTCTGTTTATATTTAATCGTCTATTTACCTCAGTCATTCGACTGCGGTCATGCTACGTAATTTTTAATCTAACTAATCGACCACAGTATATTTTCTTTTTAAGCCTGGTACTTATTCTGTCCGGATCTTTTGCCGAACTGCTAGATTGTCAAGCGATATTTATACATTGTCAAGCGATATTTATACATACATAGACACACACACACACACACACACACACACAGAAATATTTGTATATACGACGGACGTCTTCCAGCTTCTGTCAGCCGAACCCACTAACACAGTTTTAGCTTGACGAATGAAATAATAAAAGAAACTTGCCAAAAGTTCCATACAATGGGACTGAACCCGGAACAATGAGGTTGGAAAAAGAAATCCATATCACACAACAATGCCTGCGCCTAGAATAAGTTACCAACAGGCTGCAGATTGATTCGAGCCCTCGACCTCTATTTTCCTAGACTGGCGCTCTAACCAACTGAACTATGGAGCCACTTATGTAAAAGTATAAATAACGCATGTCATCTTTTATTGCTGTGAGCCCATGCATTATATTTTACTATTATTATTACGTAGACTAACGTATATAAAATCTATAGATTTTATGTTTATATTCTTTCTGAAAGCGCGCGCACGCACACACTCACACACACACAACACGTACATTACATTACTATATTTATTTACTACATTAATATGTACGCAATTTAAATGCAAATGCCATCTACTAAGAGACCTAAATTTACAATCACGAGTACTGTTATTGTGATGTGTAACAGGATGACATCAAAAAGCTTAATAAATTATTACAGTCACCTAATTTTTTTCCGAATAACACAGGGAGTAGGCAAGTCCACCCCCCAAGTCCAGCCAAAAGACTGTCTACATTTTGTCTCTTCGACTTTTTATTCTCAGTTTGTGTTTAAATCTTTCAAGGTGTTTTGTTTAATTTTGTACTACATGATTTTATCGGACTGATATCAATATACTCAGAAAATATCTTATGTTGTGTACAATTATTTTGTGTATTCAATTTAAAACTATTGGAAGACGCTATAATAATTATCAAATTTGGTATTGTCGAGTGAGATAACTTTTGTGTTACATTAATTATTTGATGCCATCTACTTTGCGCCAGAAAATTCATTCTGTTTCAGACATCTTCAAAACAGATGTTTTCACCTGTTTACTGAAAGGCAAATTACAACAGATAAGAGTCCCTTACTGTTTCTTTTCGTATTTGTCTTAAGTTTTGTTGTTCCTGTTTTTGCCACAGGGATTAGAGTCTATCTTATTGTTTAAACTGGAATATAACTCA
>NC_043003.1:74946961-74964461 GCF_006345805.1 Octopus sinensis | reverse complement strand
CATAACCATGCTTAATTGTGTCCACTTTCAAGAGTATCAGCTTATTGGAAAGACACAATGAAGTTTCAATAAGAACAGTTCAAATTAATGCGTGCAAGTTGTCACAGTTCTATCATTACTTCATATTTAGCCTATGAAATTTTCAGCTCTCCCTCGTATAGGAGACTAAGTGAATATGATATAAATGGAAAGGATGACATGCTTTATTTAAAATCATGGTTGCTTCGACACATTTCTACCCCCGTAATACAACGACGAAACAATATCATTTACCTGTTGTGTAATTACTATCCTCCATCCCGGATGTAAGATTTGCTCATCAGATGATAGAATAAATGAGAGCTTCGATATATCATACTATCATTTCACACAGTGTGAGAATGCAGAACCAAAGGAATTTAGAGACAAATGTAAACCAACAGATTCAGTAATAGAAAAAAATGCGATTTAAATCAAAATAAAAAGATACTGAAATAAAGAAACAAACAAAAATAAAGTGTCTAGCTGACTATAAATTAAAATTGTATTCCATAGTTAGACTCTAAGGAATAAATTGCAAACAGAATGAAGAATATAATAAAATTAAGCATTGAATGATAGTAAAGTGCTGAAATGCTGAAGACTGGCCATCTCTGAGCTCATCAACGCTTGCTTTGAAAGTTTTCACCGTTCGACAGCTCGTTCCATTCTATACTCAAATCAGCTTCTATTTAAACTTAATTTTGACAATCTAGCTTTTATATGCTTTTTTGAAGCAATTAAAATAAGATAGTAAGTATATTCGCTTTATCACCTTATTATCTCCAAACGTTTAATTGTATCTTATTCATCTCTTTTGCACTTTCTCTCTTACAGTCTGTCCATACAGATAAAATTGTAATTCAGAGTTGGTCTGATACTGTTTAATATGCGTGTCTCTTTTTTTATGTGCTTTCTATTTTGGTTGAATTCGTATTGTGGTTATCACTAAGACTTACGGATTAGTTTCTGTGTAAACTACTGAAAATAATATATACATTTGGATATGCAATCTCACACTGAGTGAAATGACAGAATGTTCTAACGAAGGAAAATACTACACATACGATGGATGATACTAAATTCATATGTTAATATCATATCTTCACTGTGCTCTCTCTCTCTATCTATCTATATATAGGCCCTTTCGAAAGTTGTATTTAATGATGGCATCTCCAGTAATTGGCTAAAAATTAAAATGTTTCGTAGGCACAGCGATGTGGATGATCATTCAAATACTTCAAACCGAAATCAAACCTCCTAATTCTGCAGAAGCGTTGCTATCTACTTATTGTACAATATAGTGTAATGTCAGCTTGCAAAATCAGTAGGGTAATCAATTTATTTGTATATCAGCCTGTTGAGCTACATCGTACCAATTTACGTTAGAAAAGCATTTCACACAACTAGAAAGTGTTTCGCTAGATAGCTGACGAGACGTTTCTCTTATATGAGTTATCACCATTAACATTATTACGATCAACGGAGACGATACTGCGACGCGTATCATCTCTAGAGAACACACATCGATAAAAAAATCCCGTCACAATCATCAAAACCCTCACCAAATATAATTGACCATACTTTACATATATCTGCAATATCACGTCTTTCTAAAATGCTGGTTCTTCGCATTCCCTGTCCTTATATACGTGAACGTTCTTTTCAGTCTTTCCTCATTCCTCTTATTTCCTCATTCTCTATTCCTTTCACTCCTATTTGAAGCTACTTTCTTCATTTCAGATGGCCGTTGTCGACGTCTTCATTTCAGATGGCCGTTGTCGACGTCTTCATTTCTCTCGGAATGCATATCACTTCTTTCACACTTATTGGAACATCTCGCTTAAACAGACACCATCAAAACTTGCTTTTCCCCTTCTTACTAATTAGATTCTAGCAGTCAACACATCACAAGCATTAAGATGCAAACAATACTTGCATAAATATAGACAGAAATATGTAAATACGTATGCATGCATTCGCATACACTCATACATACCAGCATACACATAACTACTACAACATACATAAACATGTATTATGAAGTTATAAGTACATACACACTTACACAGATACATTTATCACTGGCACATATATAAAACACAATGAATAATCGCATATACATAAATATATATATATATACACACACAGCGCGAGACAAAAAAGATAGATACATATGTATAAGTGTGACTGTGTGTGAGTGTATGTGTCAATGGCATATATATGTATGCATGTATATATATGTTAGTATATATGTATATATATATATATATATATATATATATGTGTGTGTGTGTGTGTGTGTATGTGTGTGTGTGTGTATGTATGTATATATGTATGTATATAGATATACATAGATGCATATATACATACATGTATCTGTGTGCAAATACATACACAATCACATTCAAATATTCACAGTAAATTTACACTACTCATTCGTGCATGTAAACACACGAACGGATAAATATCACTGTCAATAAAATTTTGACGGAATCAGCGACATAATCACAAAATGCCTCATCGTCATCATCATCATTATCGTTATCACTATCCTCCTCATCATCATCATCTATGCTCCGCCTAAATACCCCCACCATCATCACTGCCATCGTCATATTTCTTATTATTGTCAGTTTTTTCCGTCTTCCCGGTATTTTGGTTTCTATATTATGTTTTGCGCATTCTTCTTCTTCTTCTTCTTCTTCATCTTCTTCTTCTTCTTCTTCTTCTTTTCTTCTTCTTCTTCTTCTTCTTCGCTTGAAACCCTACTACTCCGTTGAAAGATTTGATGCAACAAGTCTTACCGCTACAACTAATATTGCTGTAAGTGTTACTCCTCCTCCTCCTCCTCCTCCTACTACTACTACTACTACTACTACTACTACTACTACTACTACTACTACTACTACTGCTTCTACTACTACTACTACTACTACTACTACTACTACTACTACTAATAATAATAATAATAGTAATAACAATAATAATAATAATAATAGTAATAATAATAATAATAATAATATTGATAAATCCCTGATGCACTACCAGGCAGTGGTTCTCATGGCTACTGATCTTAACAGATTGGAAGTGTCAACACGCACATTGTCTTGATAAAAGATGGGCAACAGCAAATATTCTGCTGAATACCTATTTCTTTATTACCCACAAGGGGCTAAACATAGAGGGGACAAACAAGGACAGACATAGGTATTAATTCGATTACATTGACCCCAGTGCGTAACTGGTACTTAATTTATCGACCCCGAAAGGATGAAAGGCTAAGTCGACCTCGGCGGAATTTGAACTCACAACGTAACGACAGACGAAATATCGCGAAGCATTTCGCCCAGCGCGCTAACGTTTCCGGCAGCTCGCCGCCCTTATTCTGCTGAATACCACAGGTTTGCTTGCCAGTCGTTTGACCTTAACCATTTCAGCATGTTTCTTAATGGTTGACGATATGTGTATCTCTGCACACAAGCAGAGGAAGTGAGGGAGCAACATAGACATGTGTTGATGAAATTCTTTGGGGTCTGAATAATTCTCCTCTGGATCATGGGTGTATCCTACCACATCTTTAAGCAACACTTTTTCAGGGAGCAAGATGTCCTGCGCGACCTTTGAGCATGATGGACTAATCTACCTGAAGAATATTCTGACTGGGCCCCACCCCCAAGTTTATGCGCTGTTTATCTTGAAAGGTGATCACCATGTCGCTCACATATGGTTGTGATGCATGTTCCCAATGTAACTATATGAGACGGGTCGTCATGATGTGTATTTTGGGCTTCGTATGTCACTTTTATGGCATGCGCTGCTCTCTCGCTCAATAATTACAATAATGATAATAATAATAATAATAATCATAATCATAATATTAATAATAAAAATATTAATAATAATAATAATAAAAAGAAGAAGGAGGAGGAGGAGGAGAAGAAGAAGGAGGAGGAGGAGAAGACGAAGAAGAAAGAGAAGAAGAAGAAGAGAAGAAGAAGAGAAGAAGAAGAAGAAGAAGAAGAAGAAGAAGAAGAAGAAGAAGAAGAAGAAGAAGAAGAAGAAGAAGAAGAAGAAAAAGAAGACAACAGAAGCAACAGTAACAAATCAACATCAACAATAATAATTTCTTTTCTTGGCCAAAATGTCCCAAGATATGAAGTACGAGTTACAGACCAGGAAAAAAAAAAATTACAGAAATTACAAATCCACGTAGGAATAACATCGGTGAAGGGGAGATAATATCTCATTAAATTATATATAGTAGAAAGTATGGAAATAAATTATAACACTGGTCAACAAAATGTAACTTTTTTTTTATCATCAGTGTTGCTGATTGACTTTTCTGGGTTAATGTTTGTTGCTGATTACGAATCTGCAGTCTGATTTCCTCTATCAGGTCACATTTTCATGTTAATGATACCAGCCGTTCTACCTTATAGGATACGTAAAGCATGTATATATAATGTATAGTTAATACAAGATACGATAATTTCAGGGTTTTTTATTATACAAAGTTAAAGTTTTATTATACAAATAAGTTAGAATTCAATCAAATGCATAACAACTTAAAATCTTTCGGATTTGGACTTTCTATGGCGTTTTTTGTCAGGTTCATTTCTACTCAGCAAACATTTCTACATTCCAAAACCCTTGATATTGTTGTTCCATCGCTGCAATATTTTGATGAAAACATTGCCCTTGCTCATTAGACACTGCTCTAAGGTTCTCTGTAAAATGTCAAGGTTCTCTGTAAAAATGTCTTGAGGCCTGAAACTCCCTGCTCATATGATTTTTGCATAGGCCACTCTGATTGCACATAGTGCTTGTTAGTTGCACGTCTCTCCCGTAGGCATAAAAAGCAACAATATTTCGTGAACCCAGATTCCATTCCCATCAACATTCCAATCACCTTCCAGTCTTCACATATTTTCCAGCTGTAGTTTGTATACTTTATGGCATTGAGGAGTGCTTTCATGTTTTCATAACACTCCTTCATGTGCACTGAATGTCCTAAGGGAATGGATATTTCTTATTGCCGTTGTGTAGTAGCACTGCCTTGAGGCTTCTCTTGGATAAAACAATGAATAATCGCCATTCAGCTGGAACATGCTCTTGGAACAAACAGCGAAATAACTCATCAATGCTATTACTGAAACACAGTGATCCATCAACAGAGAAGCATGAAATCAGATCCCTATTTCTCTTCCTGGAATGAATAATACAAACATCTTTCTTAATGAGACACTTTCCTTGTAGGAGAGATGCTAATAGTTCAGCTTCATCCTTTGACAATGAAAAATCTCTAATCAAATCATTTAACTCTCCTTGAGAAAATTTCTGTGGTACGTCTTCCTTTTAAATCGTGAAATCTGCATCTACTTCGGTGTCTTCCACAGCAGTAATATTTTCTTCGGGAAATACATCTTCATAAGACTTCTGAAGACCATTTTCTGGTGATATTGGAATAGGAAGATCATCAGCGTTGTGTGGTACTGGTCTTCTTGCTGATTCCAATTTGGGATACACAATGTTATGCTTGGTCTTTACAATAAACCCACATACATTAACGTTGCAGAAATAACAGTCCATGAAATTATCCTTTGGCCCTCTCCATATCATAGGTATTGCAAACGGCATTGCTCTCTTCATCCTATATAGCCAATCCCTTTGTTCATTTGAACAAGCTTAGCAGAAGATGTGCGGGCCCCAAATCTTATCTTGATCCTCGAGAGAGCAGCAAAAATTATAACAGGTAGATCTTCTTGATTTAACTTGTGATGGCTGTGGTGGTAAATGAACCACAAACATGACAAAATATATGAGGACTGTTCTTGCAATGCCTTGACGTCCTGAGTAGAATTTGATGATGATGATGACTTGGCACCTAAAACGGAAAGTAAAATTAATGAAAAAAATAATATGAAAACAGAATTACACAATTAATAAAATAGTTTTAAAACAGAAGTCAGAATTTAGCTGTATAAGACGTTCACGTGTAGCGATGCTGCTGATGGGAGTTATATACCTCTCTTATCTCATCAGAAATCTGTGTCTGATAGAAGGAAACTGATTACAGTTTTGAAATATGCAGACAAATCTACATATAAGACACCATATAATATCCCTGATGGCAGTTGTCTGTTGACCAGTGTAATTAAGTAAATAGAATCGCTAATGGGGGTAGGGGCAGCCCACTTAGGGTAATCCGGAGTAAACCCCACTAAAGAGTCTCGGATTACGCTGCCATCTCGAAGGCATGGGAACTTGCCCTCATCCAGTTTCCTTCCTCCTTCTTCGAAAAGTATATTAGGAGTAGATCAATTTAGTTTCACCAGTCTTACCTTTGTCGACCACGTTTTGAGAAACACACTAGTAGACAGCATGTCCTTCTCTAACCTCACCTTCATCTTCAAATGAGATTTGGAGAAATTGATGAGGACTTGGCCAAATAGGAACTCACTTGTCTTCAAACATTTCAGAGGGGTCCACCACACAGCCTGTTTTGCCACTGCCACTGAGCAGCATAAGATCTGCCTTCCTCCTTTGCTAAGGAAACATGATATGTGGATCTTTGTTGGAATACTCGACGAACAGCTGAATTTGTCTTATACTCGAGGACAACTGCTCCACCAAAACGTTGAACTCTCTAATGCACGAACACTGAATTATTGCATGTAGAACGGTTTCGTCCCCCTGCAGGTATATCGGACAGGTTCCGCTGTTGGCACTTCCATGCATAAAGAGCTTTCCAAAAACATGACCTTCGACCCGAAGGTCTTCCACAAGAGACTATTCAGACTCTTCTCTTTGATGCCTAGATCTATTCCTATGCCATTATTTCCCATACCCTCAACTAGACCCCACTAAAAATCTTCGGTTGTTTTCCCCCTTATACTTTTGTTCAGCTGGTACTATACAGTGTCACTATGCAAGATTCTAGATGCCAACTGCCCAATCTTGGCCTACGTTTGACCCATGAATGCAGCCCTGTCAATGAGACATTAGAAAGAGGTATCGCACAAATGATACCCACACCAATTGACCCTTAGTTTCGTCGTCACCGTCTACATCATCGCAGAGATTTAATAATAATAATCTATAATAATCTGCCTGTTCGGTTGCAATGTATACTTTAGTTAGCCAGGTTGGTGAAGGTGGAGTGAGTGACAGGCGGTGTAAAAGTATGTGTGAGAGAGATGGAAAAACAGAGGAAGAAGTAGAGAAAGAGGTATAAGGCCAAACTGATCATGTGGTCAGCTGAGGGGCGAGACGAAGAATGAGAAAATACAGACAAAGAAAAAGATAGAAAGAAGTCTTAATGACGTGATGTTGGGTGGGGGAAAAGTAAAGAGAAATTGATATGTGTAGGATATAATGTTTAGCAGATGGTGGTGAGTTTAAAGATAGGCAGTTAAAGAGAGATGAATAAGGGAGACAGTTACATTAAGAGTGAGATAGGGAGATAGTTAGCGGAAATGAAAGGTGAACAGAAAGAGAGAAATATTTTCTACTCTAGACACAATGACCGAAATTTTTTGGAAGGGAGCTAATCGATTAGATCGACCCCAGCATGTATTTGGTACTTTAGTTCCCGAAATAATGAAAGACAAGTCGACCTCAGCATAGAAACAGACGAAATACCGCTAAGCATTTCGCCCGGCGTGCTAACGTTTCTTATTTCTTTATTGCCCACAAGGGGCTAAGCATAAATCGGGCAAACAAGGACATACAAAGGCATAAAGTCGAATACATCGACTCCAGTGCGTGACTGGTACTTAATTTATCGCCCCCGAAAGGATGAAAGGCAAAGTCGACCTCGGCTGAATTTGAACTCAGAACGTTGTGACAGACGAAATACCTTTTTCTGTAGTACCCACAAGGGGCTAAGCACAGAGGAGACAAACAAGGACAGACAAACGGATTAAGTTGATTATATCGACCTCAGTGCGTAACTGGTTCTTAATTTATCGACCCTGAAAGGATGAAAGGCAAAGTCGATCTCGGTGGAATTTGAACTCAGAACGTAGCGGCAGACGAAATACCGCTAAGCATTTTGCCCGGCGTACTAACGCTTCTACCTGCTCGCTACCTTAAAGAAAGAGAGAAATGTTAAAGGCATGAAGACGTTGAGTTACATGGTTAAGCAGTTTGTTGAAAAATAGAGAGGAAAGGAGAAATATAAACTGCTTAGCAGAGGGAAATTTAAAACTATATTATTGTGAATGGAAGGGAAGTACTTATCAATATCAAAATAAAAATGCAAATCATCATATTCTAAATAGCTTCTCTCAATGACTTTCGTTCTGCTGTATACCACGCGTTTCAATAATAATAATAATAATAATAAGGATCATACGCCGTCAGTCGGAATACCATACGAGAATAGTTGCTGGGAACATATGTCTGCCAGCCTAGTAGAGAATAAACACGAAACCGTTCTTTTGGACTTTACTATTCAAACTGAGGGAGTTAGTTTGATCAATAAAGTAATTATTGCGGTGAGAAATCATATTCTCATAGGTATGTCAATATCTACACACAGTTTCAAAATTAAGTAAATACAATGAAGTTAACATAGAGGTCTCAGAAATGAAGCTTGTAAAAACGATGTGTCTGTAATCATTTCATAAGTGTGTTTGCTCTTATTTCAGCTGCTGTCGACGGCACCGTTGCAGCTTTCGTTGTTGTGGTTGCCGCTGATGTGGTTTTGGGTGTTGTAGTTGGAATATTTATATAGGCAGATGCAGAATTAATTTAGCTGACATCTCATTTCCTGTGCCACTTCATAGCGAATTCTGTTCCGCACAGCAGCTGGGTTACTCACAGGAATTTCTCTAGGTATTCTGTAATAGTATCTCCATTCCCGTGAAGGCGCGTGGCATAGTGGTTAGGGGCATTCGGTTCATGATCGGCGGCGCGTTGTGTCCTTGAGGAAGACACATTATTTCACGTTTCTCCAGTCCACTCAGCTGGCGAAAATGTGTAGTTCCTGTATTTCAAATGACCAACCTTGTCACACACTGTATCATGCTAAATCTTCCCGAGAACTACATTAAGGGCATGCGTGTTTGTGGAGTGCTCAGCCAATTACACGTTAATTTCACAAGCAACTGTTCCGTTGATCGTATCAGCTGGGACCCTCGTCGTCGCAACCGACGGGGTGCTCCTCGACATCTCCATTCTCATTCCGAATTAATTCACCTGGCTATTGTTTGGTGTCGCCCAAGATAATATCACTTCCCCGCAGAATGAAGCAAGGCACAAGTCAGAAATCGGACTCTAGTGAAACGCCTGATATTTTCAATCTTAATATTCGTCTTCTCAAATAAGTGGAAAGTGGATAGATTTCTCTCTTAAAAGGGACATCGTATGTTTTAGTGCCAAGACTTCGTTGCATAATTGCAGTTCGTGAAATCCATATCATTCACCTACTTCACCTATATAACCAGTGTCTTTCAGGCCATTTCCATGCACCGGTTTTCCAATGAAGCAAATTTATAAGTTGATATTTGTTAGGGTAGTAATAAATTAGTACCTTGTCTCTATATATGTATGTAATAAATGTTCCCATGCTATTAAGTTGACTTGTTTGTCTGCCACTCCACATTTATATCTTGTGGGAAACAGTTCAATTTCGTGGTGTTTCTTTGTACGGTCATATTGGTGGATATGGTGGTGGGGTGCCACTCCGAAATCAACTGTTTTAAAGTATTAATGATTATGCGTCCGCCGTTGTTTTGTATGTTTTTGTTATGGGTTTCGTTAATTATTATTTCTATTTTTATCACTTACATTGTCAGCTTTATCATCATCATCATCATCATCATTATCATCATCATCATTATCATCATCATCGTTATTATTATTATTATTATTATTATTATTATTATTATTATTATTGTTGTTGTTGTTGTTGTTGTTGTTATTATTATTATTAGTTTTAATATTTTCATTATCATCATTATTATTATTATAACTGATATCTTGGAAAGTTTGTCAAACGTGACAAAATCGATTCGTTTTTTCCTATACGCATATATATTTCATTTGATACTCGGCTTTGAATATATTTCGCAATTATTCGGAAGCATACATATGTACAACGGAAAAACCCATTAACTATGGACGAGATCTGTACACGTACATATAGAAATGAACATGTTGGCAACATACACACCTGATGTGCCACAACAATGTTAGATATTCAATTATATATACTTAATTGCCAATTGTACAAACCACACGGATCCATATAAATCCATTAACACACGTACATGTACATATATTCCTTCCAAGGTCTCTACTGTCGAAAAGGAAATCACTTGCAACTGTACAAGGATGGAAGACATAGCTACATCTTGAAATACCTATCTTCTTCCATCAAAATTCCGCTGGTATTAAATTGTATGGTAATAAAATCATTTAGTGGTTGTGCTGAAATTATCAAAACGACCGAGTCAGTTTCATTCTGTTTACCTCCCTCTTTATATCTATCTATCTATCTATCTATCTATCTATCTATCTATCTATCTATCTATCTATCTATCTATCTATCTATCTATCTATCTATATATATATATATAATATATATATATATATATAATATATATATATATATACATATATTTGCGTGTATGCATATATGTATCTATATATAGTTTTACTCACTCTCTCATTATCTATCTGTTTATCTATCTATCTATATATATATATATATATATATATGATTCATTTCGTCTCTCTTTCATTTCTCTCTCAGATTCGCTATTTGTTATTATCCTACTCTATGTCTGATTCTCT
The DNA here is from genome assembly GCF_006345805.1 of Octopus sinensis. Taxonomy (NCBI): domain Eukaryota; kingdom Metazoa; phylum Mollusca; class Cephalopoda; order Octopoda; family Octopodidae; genus Octopus; species Octopus sinensis. The sequence continues at coordinate 74,953,640 of NC_043003.1, read as the reverse complement.
TTCACATGATTCCCTCTCATTACTTCGCTCTCACTCTCATTTTCTTTTTGATTACATAATTTAATAAAATAGGTTTTGTTATTCATCACAGAGGGTTACTGGTGGATGATAGTTCTACTAAATGCGGAGATGTTGGTGATGATGAAGAAGTGACGAAGTGTGATGTAGATATATAGCAAAGTTGTGCGTGGATGTGTTGTTGAAGGAAGTGATTTTAGTTGGTAGTTATGTGCGCTGTTCCTCTGTTGGCAATAGTTTTCTAGATGTTCATAATGGTGAAATAAGTTATTTCTGATGGAGGCAACAGTTTTGTGATTGCAAGAGAGGAGCTGCAGTTGATTATGACAGTGTTGTTTTCATATTAATCATCCACATGGTGATAGAAACGTCTTCTCAGTGGTAGCAATGATACAACTGTTCGTTGTTCTCTTTTTGTTGTTGGTATATTGGCAACATTTGTAGCGGTAATAGAGGACTTGTTGGTTAGAAGAATGATATTGGTGATAAGAAAGATTTCGGTGAGTATGATATCGGTATTGTTGATTTCGGTTATGTATATTTTTACTGTAATGTTAGGCCTCATCTTATTACTGTTATATGAGTCTTTTTGAAGACATTTTATCGGCATGGTGAAGCATGCTCAGTAGTACACCTTTATCGTACTCTACATTATCTTACACTCAATGATGAGTCGGTGTAGTGTGCCAGACTACACAAATTGTATTTTCTTCATTGCACGTCTTTACATCGTACGTGTGGATATTGTACAAGTGAGGGCAGTGAACCTGAAAACGGAAAACATATTGCTGCAAATCTGCATTCATTATTACTTCCGTGCATAAGGTCGAATGGTTTGGCCCAATGATATATTTTATCTTTTTGAATGGTTTGGGCCAATCATGTATTTTTCTTTTCTACATATATGTGCTGTTCATGCATATATTATACGAGTAGAAGTTGTTTATTGTTTTTGGTATGCTGTAGTTGTTCCTCGTGTATTACATGTGTGTCTGGATATTGATCCTCACGTTGTAATATTAACCATTCTTTAGAAGGTTCAGTAAATGGCATTTTAGTATCGGCTCTAATCAAAGTTCTATGTAAAACGTGCACATTAGTGTACTATGAAGCTAATTGTTGATAGTTGCAAAGGGATTGTGATCGCATGAATGGGGCATATTATACGATAATTGTTATGAAAAATAGTATTCAAAGCATTATCACAAGTGGGAAGTATCCTTTTGTTGCAGCTACCATACGATTTTTATGCAAGATATTATAGTAGTAATCGGTGAGTGTAGTACTGTAAATCTGTATTGTAATTACGAGATTTATAAGGGTCAAGATGTAAAATTCCAGAAATTTTAATTCCGATGAGTGTTTATGAGACCACGTCACTTCCGTTTTTGTTGGACCCTAGGTTTATTATAATGTTTGTTCAACTTCTAGCTTGTACAAGTCTGACAACATTGGAATATTTGGTTATATACATTTATTTGTACAGAGATTCCTCGCAGTACCGATGGGTTGGAGTATATCCTTGAGGTTTTGTTTGCCTACGGAACTATTACACTTTATTTTTATATAATCCTGACTTCTCGGTTGCTTGGCGAATGAATAGGTTTCAATGTTAATATTTTTGCACTTAGCATGTTTTGATAACCATTATAACTTTCGAGACGGATTTCTAAACAAATGTTCTCTTAACGGCGATTATAATGATGACTTATAATATTAGTGCTTGTTAAAAAAACGCGCTGTTATGTCATACTATCAATATTAATGGTATTGCAAGAGGTGAAAATGCAGTTATTTAATTTGTTGCTTCGTTTCGTCTGGGATTTTGGACACAAGTACTTTTCATTCTTCATATATATTTATATATATATATATGACCCCGTGTGTACCGTTGGCGATTTTTTCCTCTCTCTTCCGTTCTCTGGACCTTTCATTCTCCTATGTTTCCGACGAAGGGCTCCGCTCGAAACGTTAAGCCCTCCTTCTTTCCTGAGCGTCCAATAATACTATGTTTGTTCCACGTCCTCGCGTTGTTGTGTTTTTTTGTGCTTTCATGTTTAGACTAACTTTACATATATATATATATATATATATATATATATATATATATGTGTGTGTGTGTGTGTATGTGTGTGTGTGTGTATATAGGAGAGGAAGAAAATTAGAGAGAGTGAGGGGAGAGAGGAACATGTATATATTGTCATGTTGTGTGTTAGAGGATTGGATTGTTAATTACTTTTACTTTTCTAAAACGGGTTACCAAATTCGATGACGTCCTCTGTTAGTATACAAGTATCTTTAGCGATTACATATTGATGCAGATGTTTTCGAACATTCTAAGGTAACATCCCTTTTAAAAATCCTTGAATGTTTAATTTCATCAACAATTTATCAATATTTTCACGGTAAATATAGTTCTTTTTAAAGGAGTAAATTTTTTGTTTCGTTTTTGTTGACAGCTTTTTCCTTGAAGGTACTCGTCTGTGTATTCTGAACTGTTTCCAAAGGACTTCTCCATAGCAGAGTCTTATAATGAACCTGCCTCTTGCTACATTGCAACTGTTTTTTTGACCTGGGGTATGGATGAAACATTTTTGCACGGATATCACGTTCATCGATCGATTTTATACATACCGCCGTCAATTCTTCCTTCCTGACATATTTAGTAATTACTTATCTCTATTCAAATCATTTATACGTAATAGGGTACTGGTATTTTCAGAAGTTTTTACTGTATTTTCCTCCTCCAGAAAGTATGGCAGAGAGTTATAACAGTTAGTTTCTAACAACGATTTTGGTGTTTGTCTTCCTGTCGATATTGTTAACGATTATGGTGTGTGTGGCAGTGTTGTTGGTACTGACAGTTATATTAGGACTCATAAGAGTAGATATAGTGTCGATAGCTGAGTCTGTTGTATATTTGGTTGGTTGGTTGGTTGGTTGGGTGGGTGGCTGTCATCGTTGGGTGTGGTTAATTCATTAAATGAATGAAAGAATCAGAAATCTTCGATACTAAAGATATCAATAAAACCTTATAACTTCATAGACTGCAAAATTCCGTCTCTGAAAGTGAGAATCAACTGCTAGTAATAATGTTACTGTTATATTAGCTCTAAAAGTGTGATAAAAGTTTAATGTTATTTTAAATAATCACCAGATTAACTTAGAAATATTAATGTGAGGTCTCTGAAGATGCTCAGTCGTATTTATTGATGATGAAGAGATAATATAAATCCAAGAAATGTATTACAGAATTAAACCAACAACACCAGCAGACAAAATACATAAGTAGATATATATTTGATGATATAAATCTGACTTTGATACTGTATCTGAAAAACATGGAATGACATAACTTGAAACAGGTACTAGCTCATTTCTAAATAATGTTACTAACTCTTAATGGCAAAGAGGTTGAAATGGCTATTTATTACAAAGAACTCATCCGAAATAACACATAGGTCATGGGAAACAATAAACGTCTCTGATCAAATAGAGTTAAATGAGTTAAAGAAAAAAGTCGAACATGGTCACAGTTTACTACCTCCAAGTAATCCAAAAAACAGAAATAATCACTGATTAGCCTCTATACGTAACATTAAAAAAACAAGCTGGTAGGGTACATAGGCTAATTAAACCGGAAGTACGAAATAAGATACAGCGTACGAAATAAGATAGATCAAAATAAATGTACGATGGAAGAGAAGTTCTGTAATAAATGGAGATTAGATTATACACGCTCATGTCCTTAACAACGACCAGTCTAGTTGGTATTTAATGTGTCCACATATACAGTAATTCCAGCTTGACTAAACTCATGGAATTCTGAGACTTGCGGATATTAATATCAGTAGATGGATCAAAATAAATATACGATGGAAGAGGAGTTCTGTAATAAATTGAGATTAGATTATACACACTCACGTCCTTAACAACGACCAGTCTAGTTGGTATTTAATTTGTCCTTATAATTCAAACTTGGCTAAACTCATGGAATTCTGAGACTTGCGGGTATTAATATCAGTGGATGTTCATTTGAGTATAACTAATCGTGGTCTGCATCACTCTATTCTGGTGAATCTCCAGTAGTGCAAATAGTGCATATTGGTTACAGTACTGAGAGAGGGAGAGATAGCCCGAAAGCTGGTTGGTCTGCTGGCATTGTGGCGGCGAGCTGGCAGAAACGTTAGCACGCCGGGCGAAATGTTTAGCAGTATTTCGTCTGCCGCTACGTTCTGAGTTCAAATTCCGCCGAGGTCGACTTTGCCTTTCATCCTTTCGGGGTCGATTAAATAAGTACCAGTTACGCACTGGGGCCGGTATAATCGACTTAATCCGTTTGTCTGTCCTTGTTTGTCTCCTCTGTGTTTAGCCCCTTGTGGGTAGTAAATAAATAGGTATTGTGGCAAGAAGGTGGAATGGGTTCGCTCCCTTGCTCGTAATATCTCGGATGCAGCTGTGGATCGTTAATCAGACAGAGGTGTTGAAAAATCGCAATGAAATCCGTTCGAACGGATAGCCATGTTGAAGTTGAAGCGGCTACGATCATTACTCATATATATATATATATATATATATATATATATATATATATATATATATATAATTTCAACAATTGAGGGTAAAATTAATTAATTATTAATCAATTTCACCAAGTATTCAGTATGCAAAGGGACCATTTAGGCGAATTCAAATTATTACATTATATAAAAGGGCTTAGTAAAATAAATTACTTTGCCGCATACTGAACTCATTAGAAATAGTAGCTAAAAAAACTTTTTAAAACTATTTCTAATACTTAAAGAAAACCTCTCTCATATAGTGTTTGCTCAATTCAACTCACGAAAGTATGGGGGTAAACACATAAAAAAATCAAATGCAAAGGTTATTTGAGAACGTACGTTTCAAGATTAGTCAACTCGACATTTCTATCATCAGCTCAGAACTCCTTGGTTTGGATTTGAAAACACTGAAAGTGGGAGCATACCCTTTCGGCTTCTTATCGCTTCTGAAGATCTGCTCGAAACTAACAGTGCCAGCAAACTCAAATATGCAAGCGAAGAATTTCTGCTCTCCCCTTTCCACCAGCGTGGGTTAAAATCAGTAACACTATGCTTTTTTCGGTAAAATCCGAGGCATTAAATAGAGAGAGATGAATTATAATTTCAACAATTGAGGGTAAAATTAATAAATTATTAATCAATTTCACCAAGTATTCAGTATGCAAAGGGACCATTTAAGGCGAATTCAAATTATTACATTATATAAAAGGCTTAGTAAAATAAATTACTTTGCCGCATACTGAACTCATTAGAAATAGTAGCTATATATATATATATATATATATATATATATATATATATATATATATATATATATATATATACATATATACGTATATATATATATATATATCGTTATATTATGCAAATTGTCGAAAGTCCCAAATATTACTGTTTCAGACAAGGGAAATATATTTTCACCATTCCATAGCGAAACCCGTTGTACTTCCCTTTCACAATTTTTGGTACCTTGGCATCTGAAGCAGCTGGAGATACGATAGTTTGACCAAAAGAACCGGCTTTTGCAAGCAAAAATAAATATTGAAACAACGCATTTTGCCACATTTGGACATACAAGAATTTAACATAATGGCAGTAACATATATAGAGAAAATGCCACTTGGCTGAAAAGCGAATTAAACAAACTAGGTACATAAACAGTTTGAAGTGCCTTGGCCTTGTGTTGATTTATTGGTACTAAAAGTTTCTCTGTAATTAATTAATCTATCCATTTACTCATTCAATAGTGTTCCAAATACTTGCTATCATTTACAATTCAGAGTACATGATAGGTAGTAACTTTGGTTTTATTTTGAGATTTTAAAGGGTTGATGACTAAAGGAGTAGCATTGCCAATATGTTAAGCAACTGGTGAAATAAAATTCCCTTAGGGGAAGATGACACAGGAAAGATGAATCATAAATACTCGATGAATCAATGGATTTATTGAAATTAAGAATAATTAAATGAAATAATGCGTTACGTACTTACATAATTTAGTAATATATTGTTAATTACTATCTTTTAATAAATTTAATATTTAAATATTGTTCCCCAAACAGAATGTCGTATGAATGTGGCTGAGTAATTGGCAGTATGTATGTATCCTTAATTCAGATTCTTGGGCAGATTCTGTGTGACGAAATCCTGTAACAAAGCCGTTCTTTTGATAGACAGTTTCAGTATTTCACTAGTAAGAATGTGATGTTTGAATATGTCGCATACATTTGCACTTTAAAGTACACTTGAAGGCAGAATGAGCTTGTCCTTCCATTCACCATGATTCCTAATTTTCATCTACCCGATATCACCCGTAAACATTGGGTCGAACCTTTTATTGCAGAATAGAATTGCCAACGACGATACGTAGCATGATCGAATAAACAATATCGTATTTGTCACGCTCACTTTGTAATAACTACACTTCTGTACATTTCCGTGCAAACACGAAGCAAATGCGTAGTAATATTAAACCGACATAGCAGCAACTCTGCGGATCTTAACAGATGCAACTGTTCCTGGTCATAGCAGAGCTTGGAACAATAGTGGCTAAGAGGTGATTCTACACTCCTAATATCCTTGGAACTCCGAACATTGGT
>NC_043003.1:74939461-74944461 GCF_006345805.1 Octopus sinensis | reverse complement strand
TGCTTGACGCTAATTTTTCATGGTTTGAAGCTCACCCTTTCAGTATATATGCATTTCTTTGTAAGTAGTATATGCGTTATGGTTTTTGCGCTACATAGATATATTTATTTAGTTCTGTTCCACTCAATGAATGGAAATATTTTTAGCATCGCATTTTTGTATACAACAATGTCTCTCAGTGTTTTCTGCCAGTGGTCTCTTCTTTGCATATAGTAATTGAATAATCTACCATTTTTAGTGGAATACCCTGTCCCTTCTCAATATGTTGTCATACATTGCATTGCCAAGCGTTTGGATGTTGCAACAAATTGTCTATTCTCTGCTGAATAACTTTCAATATTGACAAAATTCTTGTTTTAGGTTTCCATGTATTTTGGGGCAGATTTTTTTAATCAAGCATTCTAGCATCGAAATGAGATACACACACTGATCAGAAAAAGTATTTAAGTTATATACCCAGTATCACTTTCCACCAAGTCTCACAATCTAATTTCAAACATCGAAAAATATATTTCCAAGCCTATCCTATAAATTGACATTTTGTGCACGATTGTTATTGAACTTCTATCTGAGACTGACTATACCTCTATGATAGGAGCAAATATTTGCAAATATACGCTGAGTACTGTTAAAACTTGTCAAACATAGATTCATAATCCAGGTTTGACAAAGAGATTTATTTTTAACTCTGACATATCTCTGGAGCATAAGATGAATATAATATTTAAATTTCTTTTGAATAAACCTCTCTCCCAAAAAATCTTGTTTTGTATATAAGCAGCAGAAATTTACATTTATCTTGCATTGGATTATGTCGTTGCTATAATTAAAAGTTGACATGCCGCATTTAACACATATGTCGTGTTTATTTCCAGTTTCTGTTTAGTTGTGTTATCCAGGTTTGAAGTTACTCGTTTTACAATAGATGTCTGATAATTATTTCATTATCGTCATTTTGGATGCATACATCTCACATTAGTTCGAACTTTCCGTCTGAATGATTCTGCTAGTGTAATGATCGAACGTTGTTTCGGTATTGAACAGTGTGTGCTATATAATTACATCACTACGCTGTATCCTTTATCATCGAACCGACTCATCAAATGAAATTGATATATTCTGTAATTTGAAACCCCAAAATTAACAAGCATTCGTTCTCTATGTTCCCATTAATGTGCTTGGATGTTACTTTATTATGACAACTTAATTCAGGTTTACTCTCTACACAAAGCTTTTTAATCCTGGAGAAGTTTGCTTTATGATAACAGTTTTATTAAATCATATCATTTACATCATGAAACAGAATCCTTGACAAATTTATGCTGGGTGTCTTCTATGCAATTCATAAAAATGGCCAAAATAGTTGAATTTTCGCGTGATGATGCAATTTCTGCCTACTATTTTATTAAATATAAACACACATAGTAGCTATTATATAGAGCCAACCAATCTACATCAATGCATTGTTAGGTACCTTAAATTAAGTTATAAATTTCCTAACGTCCAGGTGGACATTTCGTGACGAAACTAAAGTTCAAAAGCATATAGTGATAAGTATGAAAAATGTGCAGCTCGACTCCGAGAATTAGCAGACATATCTCTTTCAAGCTATTCTATTAAAACAAGATGTGGCCACTAGATAAAGGATGTTCTTTATACTGAAATTTTGAAAATTTGAATGTTATCAATATAACAACAATACATTTTACTTTGAGACTTCCTCTTCATGGGATGACCAGGATCCTCACATTAACAGCTATTACAAAGTAACAGATATAACACTGGAAATGGCCACATCACGAATATCCGAAATGTTTTAATGTTAGCGGATTTTAAACGGAGCCTGTACAAATTATCAATCCAATGATGGAGATATAGGAATATATTTAACATAACCGGATTATTTAATTATCTTTAACTTATGAATACAGCTATATTCACGAAGTTTCGGATATTGACATAGAATTTATTCAACATTAAAACAACAAAACGCCTGATTACCATAGCGATTTACAAGAATAAGTCTACATTTCAGAAGAGCATTATGCAGATATGGAGTGATATGCAAATGTTCAAATAAGCAGTAATCATATACATCAGATGAAAGCGTGTAGCCAGGTAATGCATGAAACAGGAAATACCTGACAATCACGACCTCAAGTAAACTAAAATGTGTTGCTTGCAGCTGACCATTACATGTAAACAACAGAAGCACAATTAACCTGACAAGCCAACATGATTTAAAACAGTAATGTTGCAAGAGTGTTAGTCAGAAAATTTTACAACCTAAATTTAGAAATAAACTAACAATCTCCAGCATTTCACTAAATGTGTCGCGAAGAAAGAGATTTTTGTTTTATATTATGGACATTTTTAGAAATGTACCCTGATAAAGCACATTTCAATCATTTGACGGTTGCCATGCTGGAGTACCGGCTTTGGTCGAACAAAATCGACCTCAGGATGTATTCTTTGTAAGCCTAGTACTTATTCTACTGGCCTCTTTAGCCGACATCGGTTGTCAAGCGACGGTGGGTTTACAAATAGAGGTACACTAACATGGCGAACCATGCTGTAATCTTTCATTCACAACTTTCTCTCACTCTTTCTTCCTGTTACTGTTGTACCTGTATTTTAAAGGGCCAGCCTTGTCACACTCTGTCACGCTCAAACTCTTTGAGAACTACATCAAAGGTAAACGTGTCTGTGCAGTGCTCAGCCACTTGCACAGACAGGCTGTTCCGTTGAAAAGTAGCAACCGGAACCCTGGTCGTCACAACAGACGGATTGCCACAAATATCTGTGTGTGTGTATATATATCTTTCCTATTATGCTAAATTGCCGTATGTTCAAATTTGACGAAATGTGTTTTTTTTTTCAATATTTATTTTTCTTGCGATAGCCGGTTCTTTTGGTCAAACTATTTTATCGCCAGCTGCTTAGTTTTTATTCTTTAGTTATCCAGTGACGTCATCAATATTTGTATACAAAAATAATCTTTTTTAGGTTATGATATTTTAAGTTTATTTTTCTGTGTAGTTTTCTACTTCTCATAATGTGCGATATTTATATCTGCTTTTTAAAATTTTATTTTGATTTCATCATTCACTGGCCTCACCAATAGTTGAATGGGTTTTCTTAAATAAGTTTATTTTTCATTCTATTATTATATATTTTTTTATAAATGAACTTTGTTATCCAATGTCGCCACTACTCGTTGAATGAAGGAATGGCTTAGATGGAATTGAAATTTAGGCGTTCTTTTTGCTAGCCCTTATTTAATAATTTGGAGTCAACTATAGGGAGAGCAGTTGGACAATTTTGTTATCACTACAATTGTTTCCATAAAACGTAGTATCCTTGATTGCAAGTATCTGATTATGTAAGCTTTTTCCTGTATTATGGTATCTAAAACTGTTTCTTCAGGTGATATAATAATATTGCCTCTTTAAACTCAGTTTCAAAGTTTCAAGAACATCCTTTTATACCTGTCGTGACCTCCAACAAGCAAATATATGTGGCTGAAAGTCGATAGTATTTTCCAAAGTAATAGATCCACATACTTCGGTTAATGACTTATTCACGAATATACCAACACTAGCGCCACTGAGGGTAATAATGTTTGGGAACGCACAAAAGCCGTTTTCAGAATTATCTGCTTTGAATTGTTATCATCTCATATCTAATTAGCCTATTATTACGTAACATGCTTCACGATTTTAGTATACACAACTTATTAGTATTTCCGCCAAACACTATATAATCTGGGAACGCATTGAAGCCCTTTTTCGGGGCTACTTTATTTGAATTCTTAATATCGCATGACTAATTTCATGTTATTACATAACTGCTTCACAATTTGGATATTCATAACTTATGGGGGATTCCTAAAAACAAGATCCTGTGTGACACGTTTGGGTATTCTCCGTAAATGTACAAAAAACATTTAACGATTACATACATATATTGTTGTTATTGGATTAGCGAAACACTTATGAGAATTGAAACAAGGGATAAGCCCCGCTTTCCCGAGAGTTGTCAGGTACGTCAGCTTATATACACGTATACACAACATCCTTCTTTCAGTTTCCATCTATCAGTTCCACTCACAAGGCTTTGGTCGGCACGTGGCTATAGTAGAAGACATGCAGTGGGATTGAACCGGGAACTATGTAGTTTAGAAGGAAGCTTCTTTCCACACATCGACTCCTGCGCCTTTGCTTGTATGTCTTGTATGTCTTGTCTATTCTATATCAAGCTACTAAATTTCAATCCAAAGAGTTTCTAATATCAGAACAAACCACTTGTACAGCAATTCTATCGCCAATCAGTAAATATCAAATATATCATTGTCATCTGTCTTATTTTGAACGCTACGTAAACCATCGCTACTTGCTTAACGATTCGTATGAAATACATCATTTTGTTGATACGCTTCACATCACACAGCCTATCGTTATATCGAATCTGTGATGAGAGATTTACACTGCAAGTATCGGCTTCTACGTGGCATTACACCATGGAATAGTGAATTGGTCGGGGAGGCGCTATTTTGTGTGTGTTATTTTGAAAGTGAAGACATATTAGTGTCATGAGGTGGGTTTTCGGGTTATTGGGTATCATCAATGGCGAAATTTAATACGAAGAACAAAGGTGATATTATAAACTCATTTAAGTGGGAAGATATATGATGATGTTTAAACGATTACAATTCTACAGTGTTGTTATGCGACACGTATCAAAGTGCCATGTTGTAAATTGCGCCTTTGGTTTAAGCTACTATGAAAAATTATATCAGATTTCGCAACATTAAATGTCTTCTGTTTCCTGCAACATAAATCAGTTGAGGCGTGACGTTTAGAATTATGACACTTGTTCGAGATAAAAAAAAAATCTCTGATTTCATCCTTTAATTTGCAACTTTTGTATTCCCTGAAGATCTCAAAAGCAATAATTCTATGTCCATTGTAAAAACAGAACTTAAATGAAGTGTAAAAGCT
>NC_043003.1:74914461-74924461 GCF_006345805.1 Octopus sinensis | reverse complement strand
CTGTATAACGAAGATTATAAAACATGAGAACAGTGAGAAAAAAGTAGATAGTTATCGAAAAAAATAAGTGTAATACAACGAACAGAAAATTCATAAATGTGAAAATTAAAAATGCAAGTGTAAAATTGAAGATCGACACAGATGGTAATATGACTATTATAAACGAAAAATCGTGGAAATATGTCGGTAAGCCGAAATTAATTAAATCTAAAAAATAACACATACGAGAAAAAGAATATATTTTATCGGTGAATGAGTATGTAACGTAACATTTTGAAGTTAAACGATAAAGGCTAAGACAGATGTATCAATATCTACGTGATTCGTTTGGCACAAAGTGAATACTGCTTTTTAATTCATGGGATACACCCATAAGTGATTTGTGTAGAAATATAGTCGTCTCAGTCAAAGGTTCAAATGACGCTGCAGGAATGAAACAAAATTTGCCGTAAAACACGAAACACCTCTATGTAGGCCATTTGCAGCAATAGACCAGTTTAATAAAGAACTGTAAAGGTTGGGAAGTCGTGGGATAATGGAAAAGAATGAGAACGCAGACTAATCATCATCGACAGTTGACGTGAAAAAAAGTATGATAAACGAAGAGTTTGTACAGTTTTCAACAGGGGTGACCAATTTGTTTGTCGCACATGCTCACATTTGTTAAAAATGAACACACACGATAGTAAATTTAAGCGGCATCTATTGGCGTGGAGGAAAATGTGAATTCTTGCTAAAACAAAAAAATAATAATCATGTACTTAGGTCAAGTAACTGATGATAATGTAACCAGGAGAGAACCCAGGAAAAACCAGTGAGAGCAGAGAAGGGCTCACCAACAGAGGAAATTAAGCGAGACTACAAATCATGAAAGTTTGTGGAGAACATAAAAAAGAAGAGGCGAGAAAGACAGATTTGAATCCTCAACCCGCACCCACCCCAGCCACACCTTCTCAGACCCGCCCTCTCCCCACAGACAACAAACTTGCCCTTTTTCCTCCGACACACAAACAAAAAGGAGATTGCTAACGCACAAGAACACACTAGCTCCCTCCTCCCAGACCAAAAACAAAAAGAAAATGTACAGTATGTCGGTACTAATGAGGATCTGTGCAGTGAGGTAATAACTTAGAAAGATCATAAAAGAGTGGAAATAGCATTGAGGGTTGGCACGGTTGGATGCTGCTTTCGGAGGAACAAAAGAAGCATGTGTCAAAATACAAAGGTGTTGGAAAACTATGGGATATATATTTTTGAAAGAACAGGATTTTAAGGAATTGGAGGTGGGGCCGAGTAGCTTCACTGCAGCTTTTTCACTTTCATTGTCATTTCAGGTTCTCATACGTTGCTTTCTTATTTTTCCTTGTTTCGTGGCCCCACATGCAATGTGTTTGTCTCATCTCTGTTCTCCCCTAGTTGATCAATAAACAATCAGAAAGTACGTAGAGTAGGAGATTATAATGGTGTTTTAACATAGTCGTAATTTGTAAGTTGAAATTGTATGAAAATGCTGTTAATCGTTTGGAATTTGTGTTTGAGATTTGTGTTGGTGCTCATTTAAACACATTTGTGAACTGTTTTTGCTGCCTTCTAGCAGTTTGTTTGTGCTTTCACTCCTATTCTGAAAAGAGTTAGCCATGGATGAGAAGACATTGTGTTATTCAGACCTTAATGTGTCTGTGTTGTTGTGTTCTGATGACGAACATTTGAGAATTGTAGGAGAGATGAACGAAAACATTGAGGAAAAGAAAAGATTTGCAGATGTGTCAGAAAGACAAGAGGAGGAAATATATTTAAAGAAAATTGAAAAGATTAAAAATTAAAGTTGTAGAGAGAATTTCAACGTAGAATTATCACCTCCGAAGGAAATATTAAAAGATATCAGAAAAGGAACTATTGTTTACAAAACTTTCTCAATAAAGGTTGGAAAAATTGACATTGTGACCACAACGCAAGTGGAAATGTTGTTGATGTCCTTTGTGTCACGACATTCTATATATCAAGAGAAGAGGAATATTTGGAGTGGTAGAAGTATGACTTAGAAAGAAGAAAGTGCAAAACGACACGCAGCAAAAACTGTAAAAGAGGAGGTGGTACTGTTGCCCACCTACATGGGTAGACGTGAAACAAAGGTCAGTGTTGAAGGAATACCACCGGAAAAAGACATGGCCTGGATAGCATTCGCAGTCTTCACAGGAAACGAGGACAATATAACGGTGCTCCAGACCACAGGTGCAAACTGTGAAATGTAGACAGGAAAAACGTTAGAAATGGCAATACAAGCACCGATAGAAACTCTAGAAAATATGATAGACATTATCATGTTAGATGAAGTGGAAATGAGAGTCAAGATGGAGGGCAAAATCCATTGATGTTATAGATGTTGCCTAAAAGCCCTCATTAGAATGGGCTGTTCGTCACCGCCGAAGAGAACACGTGAGAAACAGAGAAAGCAGAAGAACCGGTGGAGATGACGGAAAAATATGAGGAAATACTACCCAAGAAAAACACGTGGGATGTAGCAAGTGGAAAAAGAGGAAGAAGTTAATTTATACGTACTTAAAACCCCAACCCACACCCTGTCAGATCCACCTTCTCCCACAGAGAACAAGCCCACGCATTCCCCTCCGACACAAAAACAAAAGAAGAAAAGACTTGGACACAAGAACAAATTCTGTTACTATAGGCGGTTACAAAGTCTATGTTCTTGCACCATTTGCATGTTTCCCTCTATAATCGTATCTTATTTTACTAGTTGCAATAGCATGGTCCATCTCTATGAGGAAGGCCCGTAAGATCCAGTAATTCTTATTACCTATCAACATCTTCTAGTCTTGTTCATAACGCTTACCTGGTATAACGAAATCCTTCGTTCGGCTAAGATTACAGGGCACTCATTTACTTAAGCAGTGATGCCTGGGATCATACACTCTTGATGCCAGCTTACTGCATTCACTCAAGTAATGGATACTACATTATTACAGTTTCTACATTTGCTCTCCGATTGAGTTATGTATATCATCACTTTTATCAGATTCCCCTAAATGGTTTGATCCTAAGCAGCTATAATTAGCGCTTTGTGTTTTGTTTCAGAGTAACGTCCGTCAGCTATATCTGGCAAGCTTTAGCTTCCACATCGTTGGTTTGATGCAAGAATTGGCAACGTAATTACGTTTTTTTCCCATCTGTTTGCTTTGTTGTTTCTCCTTCTGTTCTTGATTTTGCCGACAGTTTCAGCACCCTTTTCGGCATATATATATGCCGATAGCATTTATACCTCACACTGCATACCATAAGCTTTCAACCCCAGCAGCATAGTGGAGTTTTCCGAAGTGAAATCTATAAGCATCACATGAAAAATAGGTGTAACAGCTGTTATATATAGAAGCAGAAAACATCGAAATGCATTCTGTGTAGAATGTCCAAAACAGAAAAAACAGCAATATGATATTGCTGATGGTTTTCCTATGATGGCAGAAGACACTTGTCGGCTGTCCTGCGAAAAATTAGCTGCAATATTCTCATGACAAGAATCAAGCCATGAAAACAAAAATACAAAATGCCCCGTTGTGGAAACAGTGGTGAAGACAAGCCGAGCCAACCACAGTAATAAGAAAAGTAACGTATACGAAGTAAAGACAGTTACAAATTCACCGCATCACCGCAGCACAAACGCATCCAGTTATCAAGGAGCAAACATATTAAATATATCAAATTGCTACAATGCTTCCTTCTATCAACAGCTGATTAAATATTTATATACAGTACTCTTCTAAGATGAGAAATGTTATACATTGTCAGTCATTTACGGACATTGTACACAATTGTGCTTTGGAATTGCAGTGGAAATGGTTGTAACACACCTACATGGAAAGCATACAGAAACTCATCTACAATATGAAGCATTATCAGTTGAAATACAAATTTTAATGAAGAGATTTTCAAAGAAAAAGATCAAAATGTCTCATGAAAATAACATAAATTTAACATGTTAGCAATTGACAAACTGAATATATATTTCACGCGTCACTTATGAATATAACATTTCTAGACACTATTTGAATTATTCCTACAAGAGTTGTAATCATATATATTCTAATTTTGAGTGAAAAGTTCATGACAGAAGTATTTTCATATCATAGTTTGTAGTCGCTTCTCGAGGCAACTTCATCACAGCAGCATAAATATATTGGATTATTCAGTGACATGTATTATACCTTTATATCTTTTCGGATGAATCCGATAAAATCAACAATTGCACAATCCAGAATGGACACAACTCAATTCATATTTACGTCAAACGCATTCACCCAGGCTCTATATGAAAAATCCACTATAAGAAGTGTGTGAAACTAATTTGGAACTTAGAACATCTAGTTATAAGATTTGTACTAAAGACTTTTACGTTACTTTATACAATAAGCCATAACAGAAATGAAAAGTAAAGGTGATAACCCGCTGAACGCAATGTCACACATATGCAAACACACACACAGATATATGTATATATATATATATATATATATATATATATAAATCGTAGGGTAGCAAAAATATTTTAGAAAAATTCTTTGCTACCAGTGGTCTAGCGAGAAGGAGAAAATAGTCAATAGACTATATATCATTCATATAAAAATACAGTGTACATTTAAACACATAAGAGGTGACCCTAATAGGACATCTGACTCACTAGAAAGAGCAGTTAAACTCCAAACCACTAATAGTTGTAATTAAGAAAGGGAATGAGATATAAAACGTTTACCCTATCTTTCCTGGGCTATGCATAGTTTCGGCAATCTTTAGTAAATAGAATAAAACATAATATTTATACATGTATATATATATATATATATATATATAAACATATATAATATATATACAATATTTTATATTATATATATATATATGTATATATATTATATATATATTTAATATCTATATATAATATATATATACATATATATATAATATGTCTATATGTATAACATATATAATATATATATTATATATATATACTATATTTCTTTTTTGTTTCAGCTCAGAGTTGCGGCCATGCTGTTGCATCGCCGTTTTTATGCTACACTGTTATTACTAAGAGCCTCCTCTGATATGTGGCACTTTGTGAAGAATGGTGTTTGATATAGCTACTCTCATTTGCACCTCTTGCCGTGAGGTAGGTTCATCTGGGACTCTCGACAGGAAGATTTCCAGCTTTGATTTAAAAACCGCTACATCTACTTTGTGCAAGTTCCTCAGACTCTTTGGGAGAATATTAAAAAGCTGTGGGCCCTTGAAACACAGTCTGTTGCAGTAGCTGATCCTCAAGCGTATTTGGCGCTATATATATATATATATATATATATATATATATATATTATATATATATATATATAATATATATATATATATATACATATAAATTTACAACTGAGGATCAAATATTTAAAAGAAATTATCAGTAGTTAGCGTGAAAAACCTCGTAAGAGAAAAAATCCGTAAATTTTTCCACTTTGAAAATATTTATTTATATTATATTGAGGGTACTACTAATCGTAGATACCACGCGCTAAGAGGGACCAATGCGGTCAAAACTACTAAAATAAACAAAATATTACCGAATGCAAAGCTTCAAAGCAAATCATTTAAAAAAAAGAAGTTAGTTACATATCACCTGTGATTTCGCAATTAATGCAGAATATGCATTCTATGTTCATCAGTGTAACAAACTCAAGATATATAAGAAAAAAATAACGTTACAAACTCGATAGCCAACCGTAGAATTCGTCGTAGCATGTACGAATGTTTATCTTTACAGATCTATGAAAATGGCGGGCTTATTCGCAATGCATTTCGGTAACAAATTGCTTACTCGGAATAAAAATTCAGTATTGAACTATTCCGGTGAAAAATATAAATTTACAACTGAGGATAAAATCTTTAAAAGAAATTATCAGTAGTTAGCGTGAAAAACCTCGTCAGAGAAAAAATCCGTAAATTTTTCCACTTTGAAAATATTTATTTATATTATATTGAGGGTACTACTATTAGTAGATACCACACGCTAAGAGGGACCAATGCGGTCAAAACTACTAAAATAAACAAAATACTCTATCAAATAATTTGTATAACTTACCTAAAATATTTTTGTACGTAGTGACTACTTGGTAAAATTATTATTAATAATCTTACCCTATATTATTATTATCATAATTAGGGACACTCCATGATAGAAATTGCAGTTTCCTACGGGATAGTTCTTTGAACATACGTGGGTATAATTCTAAAATATGAATCACACTCGACTGTATATCTCTGGAAGTGTAGTTCAATATTAGTCATGCGATGACGCCTGATCGCGTGGATAATTATTCCAATACTTGCAAATTTATATTTGGACATTACTCTGATGAGAACAAAAGGTAATTATGTTTTACTTTTAGTTCGAAAGGCGTCTGTATTTAACCGAAGTCGATTTGATTCATCATTTTCCCTGTTGGCTACATTCAAAAAGTGTGTTATTTTCTCTGAGATTTTATTGTAGTTGAAAAGACATTAGCGTCTCTTTCAAATTCGTTAGGGGGTGAGGCAATTATCTGACGCCTCATTATAATTATGTATATAGTTATAGAATATTTTATACATTATATATATATTTACATACACACACACACATATATATATAAATATATGTATATATTATTATTTTATATTATATAAATATATACATATATATAAATATATATATTGTATAGTATATATGTATGTTTATAATATATTATATATATATATATATATACGTTATGTATATATATATATGTATATATATATATATATACATATATATATACATTACCAAACTCAACATCCTAGTGGCAGACTTAATTAGAGTAATGAGGAATGCATCCCCACTATGCCAACCACAAGAACGACAACAGCACATCGAGCACTAC
Source organism: Octopus sinensis (assembly GCF_006345805.1). Taxonomy (NCBI): domain Eukaryota; kingdom Metazoa; phylum Mollusca; class Cephalopoda; order Octopoda; family Octopodidae; genus Octopus; species Octopus sinensis. The sequence continues at coordinate 74,917,511 of NC_043003.1, read as the reverse complement.
ATATTCCGAATGCATCTCTCCGGATACACACAAGACGATAGAGTCAGAGTATACAACAGAGCAAATTCAAGATTCGAACGCATTCTAAGGAGCGACGAAAACGGTATATGCCCCCTATACTGCAACAATTTCTGGAATAGGCTTGAGAGAGACACCAACAAAGGATGAGAAACAATACTTGGTATGATAACAGGAAATTTCACGGAGTAATGTTCGTTGACGCCACACCTAAGAACGAGCTAAGTAAGGCATTCAAGAAAATCCTGCGCACTACTGGCCTTAGAATCAAATTTGTAGAAAAGACAGGTAGGACTATCAAATCTGCATTATGCAGATCATATCCATTTGATAGAATCACGTATCAAAGTAATTGTGCAGTATGTTCGACAAAACCACATGTGAACTGCAAGACCAAGGGCAAGGAAGCTTGGGCGACTAACCCAGAGTCATACATAGGTGAGACTTCTAGGATTATCAATGATAGGTTCAATGAAAACCTGGACAACTACATTGAAAAGAAGCCAAATTCCATCTTCTATCAACATGCTGTAGACTGCCACAAGGGATTCTTAGGGAAACTTAAGTTAAACATCCTATCAACACATCCCACCGATGCAATGATGAGACAGGTCACAGAATCTGTTTGTATACAAGAATACAAACCTACTCTCAAACCGAAAGTCCGAATGGAGTAACATCCAGATCCCATTCAGGAGGACCATTCTATAACCACCCCCTCTCTCTCATTTACATGTAATCCTTACATGCATGTTGCAATGTGTGGTGCTAAAACACTTATGTGCAGCTATATATAACCGTATCAGCGTACGTTGTTTGTTACGTATGTGCGTGTGAGGTGCTATAAAAAATGCACATGCATGCACATATGAGTATGTATGGGTGTATGTATGTATTGTATATGTATGCGTTTATGCATATATAAAATTAAAGAAAAAAATGAGCAGATAGGTTAATATAATGCATGTTCGATTTTTAACCGTTGCCCTTGAATACTGTGTCATATTTTGTATGTATGTGTGTGTGTGTATGTACGTTTATGCGTGTGTGTGCGTGTGTGTATGCGTGTGTGTGTGTATGTGTGTAATAGCACATATGTATGTAGAAGTGGATAAGCATATATGAGTATATAATTTTAAGGTAATAAGTGTATTTATGAGTGTTTCTATATGATAGTGTGTATTTGTGTATATGTATATGGTTATATGTGCACAGTTGCACCTAAACGTTGTATCCATTCACCGTTAGATGACGATGAGAGGAACAAACGCACATCCACATATATATATGTGTGTGCGTCTATACAAACATATATGTGTGTATATATACAACCTTCAACAAAGTAACAGTCATGTACAGAACTTAGACGGACACATGCCAGTACACGGACATACGTTTACATGCACATACACATGTACACGCACACATACGCGTCTGTCTATTCTCCTAGATACTCACATACATACGTTGCACATGTGTACAAACATACATACCTGTATATGGGCATACACACGTACATGTAAACACATACATACATACGCACATGCATACGTGCGCAAATACATACATACGCACATGCTTACGTAAGTCCATGCACACATACATACATACATACATACATACGCACATGCATACGTATATATATACAACCTCAACTAACTAGATGTAAGGGAGAAAAAAAAAGAAATAAGTAATAGTAAAACAAAAGTTTTGTGATATAGAGATAAGTGACTGATAATAGGTTTTAGAGTTTTGTCGTGGTTGTGAGGGTCGTAAATCACTTCCTAGTTTCTGCGAGGGAGGTTGAAATTTGATATTGTTGTGATGAGTTGTCAGTCTACATCTATCCATCACTACACGTTCATAGCTTTAAGTTTATAGTGTGTGTGTGCGTGTATATACACACATACGTACATACATACATACATACATACATACATACATACATACACACAGGCGTACATACGTACATACATACATGCATGCATGCTTACATGCGTGCATAAATACATACACACACACATACGTACATGTATATAACGAACTAACTGTTACTTTCTCAGATGCAGCACGGATTTTTGTCATTGAACAGGTCACGGTCTTAAAGCCACGAAAATATTTTGTCAAATTAAACTTAAATGTTGAAGTGAATCGAACGGCTTTTGTGTGTTTCTTAAATGACTTACAAACACCTTCCACGCTGCAATTGTTATATATACATATATATATATATATATAATATATATATATATATATATATATAATATTGATATATATATATATATACATATAATATATATCATATAATTATATAATATATATATATATATATCATATTGCATAAATGCAATATGAAGCCAAATAGCTGTGATATAGTTTTCAGGTATAATTATCCACTCAAAAGGAATGGATCTGTCCGGTGCTATTTAAAATCATATTACCGGAAACCATATAAAGAATTGGATTTAGAATTTATGATGAAAATTACCTTGACAATAATTCGATAAACTTCCAAGTATTGGACAAAGTATTGCTCTGTGTTCAAAAAACAATCTGTAAATTATCTCCTTTGTTGTGCCTTGCCAGTCTCTTAAAATACGAGTGAAAACTTAATTAGTCAAATTTCTTATCGAATGCAAATGTCTGAGAAATATCTTCGCAATTAAAATTATGAGGGCTCAACGGTTTAAAAAAAAAGAAATGAGCAGGTCACCGTCATATCGATACTAAAAAATATAGTTGAACTTTGTCTCTTCTTTTATGAGTTCCGAAATTCAGCATTCATTTTGTTCTAAATACTTCAAACCGATAATAACAAACTTTGGTAATACTTGAAGAAAAATTTTGATGAATTTTGAGATATCATATTTAGTATATTTTGCACGCATAATAGATTTCTTGCGACACTATGAGAATTAGTTTATACATTTTGTTTAGGAAACTATACATTCCAATGCGCCAAAAATATGGAGAACTATACTTTTCAAAAAGATTTGCATACAAACAGAATCAAAGGCATGAAATTGTCGGAA